>NC_079375.1:27511038-27611506 GCF_021018895.1 Seriola aureovittata | reverse complement strand
TCTCTCATATGCTGCCGGGAGACACGGTTAAATTCTGTGTTTTAATAATTTCCGAAAAATTTTCTCGAAAGTCCACAAATTTGGTATCTACGGACTCGGCTCGTCACGCTGAGTAACATATGTCAGCCCCAGGCTTCGAAGTCGCTCCCGTCGGAAGGGATGCCTCGTTAAACGTGTCCGAGGCCCGCTTGCTGCGACGAAAAATTTTGTCAAAAGTCCACAAATTGGGTGTCTACGGACTCGGTCGTCACGCTGAGTAACATATGTCAGCCCCAGCTTCTGAGTCGCTCCCTTCCGAAGGGTCATCTCTCATATGCTGAGGTGCCACACCATTAAGACTAGTGTGAATGTCGCAACGGAAAAGTTTGTCCAAAGTCCACAAGTTTGGTGTCTACGGACTCGGCTCGTCACGCTGAGTAACATATGTCAGCCCCAGCCTTCTGAGTCGCTCCCTTCCGAAGGGTCATCTCTCATATGCTGAGGTGCCACACCATTAAGACTAGTGTGAATGTCGCAACGGAAAAGTTTGTCCAAAGTCCACAAGTTTGGTGTCTACGGACTCGGCTCGTCACGCTGAGTAACATATGTCAGCCCCAGCTTCTGAGTCGCTCCTTCCGAATGGCCGCCATGGGAGGTCTCTCATATGCTGCCGGGAGACACGGTTAAATTCTGTGTTTTAATAATTTCCGAAAAATTTTCTCGAAAGTCCACAAATTTGGTATCTACGGACTCGGCTCGTCACGCTGAGTAACATATGTCAGCCCCAGGCTTCGAAGTCGCTCCCGTCGGAAGGGATGCCTCGTTAAACGTGTCCGAGGCCCGCTTGCTGCGACGAAAAATTTTGTCAAAAGTCACAAATTGGGTGTCTACGGACTCGGCTCGTCAAGCTGAGTAACATATGTCAGCCCCAGCCTTCTGAGTCGCTCCCTTCCGAAGGGTCATCTCTCATATGCTGAGGTGCCACACCATTAAGACTAGTGTGAATGTCGCAACGGAAAAGTTTGTCCAAAGTCCACAAGTTTGGTGTCTACGGACTCGGCTCGTCACGCTGAGTAACATATGTCAGCCCCAGCCTCTGAGTCGCTCCCTTCCGAAGGGTCATCTCTCATATGCTCAGGTGCCACACCATTAAGACTAGTGTGAATGTCGCAACGGAAAAGTTTGTCCAAAGTCCACAAGTTTGGTGTCTACGGACTCGGCTCGTCACGCTGAGTAACATATGTCAGCCCCAGCCTTCTGAGTCGCTCCCTTCCGAAGGGTCATCTCTCATATGCTGAGGTGCCACACCATTAAGACTAGTGTGAATGTCGCAACGGAAAAGTTTGTCCAAAGTCCACAAGTTTGGTGTCTACGGACTCGGCTCGTCACGCTGAGTAACATATGTCAGCCCCAGCCTTCTGAGTCGCTCCCTTCCGAAGGGTCATCTCTCATATGCTGAGGTGCCACACCATTAAGACTAGTGTGAATGTCGCAACGGAAAAGTTTGTCCAAAGTCCACAAGTTTGGTGTCTACGGACTCGGCTCGTCACGCTGAGTAACATATGTCAGCCCCAGCCTTCTGAGTCGCTCCCTCCGAATGGCCGCCATGGGAGGTCTCTCATATGCTGCCGGGAGACACGGTTAAATTCTGTGTTTTAATAATTTCCGAAAAATTTTCTCGAAAGTCCACAAATTTGGTATCTACGGACTCGGCTCGTCACGCTGAGTAACATATGTCAGCCCCAGGCTTCGAAGTCGCTCCCGTCGGAAGGGATGCCTCGTTAAACGTGTCCGAGGCCCGCTTGCTGCGACGAAAAATTTTGTCAAAAGTCCACAAGTTTGGTGTCTACGGACTCGGCTCGTCAAGCTGAGTAACATATGTCAGCCCCAGCCTTCTGAGTCGCTCCCTTCCGAAGGGTCATCTCTCATATGCTGAGGTGCCACACCATTAAGACTAGTGTGAATGTCGCAACGGAAAAGTTTGTCCAAAGTCCACAAGTTTGGTGTCTACGGACTCGGCTCGTCACGCTGAGTAACATATGTCAGCCCCAGCCTTCTGAGTCGCTCCCTTCCGAAGGGTCATCTCTCATATGCTGAGGTGCCACACCATTAAGACTAGTGTGAATGTCGCAACGGAAAAGTTTGTCCAAAGTCCACAAGTTTGGTGTCTACGGACTCGGCTCGTCACGCTGAGTAACATATGTCAGCCCCAGCCTTCTGAGTCGCTCCCTTCCGAAGGGTCATCTCTCATATGCTGAGGTGCCACACCATTAAGACTAGTGTGAATGTCGCAACGGAAAAGTTTGTCCAAAGTCCACAAGTTTGGTGTCTACGGACTCGGCTCGTCACGCTGAGTAACATATGTCAGCCCCAGCCTTCTGAGTCGCTCCCTTCCGAAGGGTCATCTCTCATATGCTGAGGTGCCACACCATTAAGACTAGTGTGAATGTCGCAACGGAAAAGTTTGTCCAAAGTCCACAAGTTTGGTGTCTACGGACTCGGCTCGTCACGCTGAGTAACATATGTCAGCCCCAGCCTTCTGAGTCGCTCCCTTCGAATGGCCGCCATGGGAGGTCTCTCATATGCTGCGGGAGACACGGTTAAATTCTGTGTTTTAATAATTTCCGAAAAATTTTCTCGAAAGTCCACAAATTTGGTATCTACGGACTCGGCTCGTCACGCTGAGTAACATATGTCAGCCCCAGGCTTCGAAGTCGCTCCCGTCGGAAGGGATGCCTCGTTAAACGTGTCCGAGGCCCGCTTGCTGCGACGAAAAATTTTGTCAAAAGTCCACAAATTGGGTGTCTACGGACTCGGCTCGTCAAGCTGAGTAACATATGTCAGCCCAAGCCTTCTGAGTCGCTCCCTTCCGAAGGGTCATCTCTCATATGCTGAGGTGCCACACCATTAAGACTAGTGTGAATGTCGCAACGGAAAAGTTTGTCCAAAGTCCACAAGTTTGGTGTCTACGGACTCGGCTCGTCACGCTGAGTAACATATGTCAGCCCCAGCCTTCTGAGTCGCTCCCTTCCGAATGGCCGCCATGGGAGGTCTCTCATATGCTGCCGGGAGACACGGTTAAATTCTGTTTTAATAATTTCCGAAAAATTTTCTCGAAAGTCCACAAATTTGGTATCTACGGACTCGGCTCGTCACGCTGAGTAACATATGTCAGCCCCAGGCTTCGAAGTCGCTCCCGTCGGAAGGGACGCCTCGTTAAACGTGTCCGAGGCCCGCTTGCTGCGACGAAAAATTTTGTCAAAAGTCCACAAGTTTGGTGTCTACGGACTCGGCTCGTCAAGCTGAGTAACATATGTCAGCCCCAGCCTTCTGAGTCGCTCCCTTCCGAAGGGTCATCTCTCATATGCTGAGTGCCACACCATTAAGACTAGTGTGAATGTCGCAACGGAAAAGTTTGTCCAAAGTCCACAAGTTTGGTGTCTACGGACTCGGCTCGTCACGCTGAGTAACATATGTCAGCCCCAGCCTTCTGAGTCGCTCCTTCCGAAGGGTCATCTCTCATATGCTGAGGTGCCACACCATTAAGACTAGTGTGAATGTCGCAACGGAAAAGTTTGTCCAAAGTCCACAAGTTTGGTGTCTACGGACTCGGCTCGTCACGCTGAGTAACATATGTCAGCCCCAGCCTTCTGAGTCGCTCCCTTCCGAATGGCCGCCATGGGAGGTCTCTCATATGCTGCCGGGAGACACGGTTAAATTCTGTGTTTTAATAATTTCCGAAAAATTTTCTCGAAAGTCCACAAATTTGGTATCTACGGACTCGGCTCGTCACGCTGAGTAACATATGTCAGCCCCAGGCTTCGAAGTCGCTCCCGTCGGAAGGATGCCTCGTTAAACGTGTCCGAGGCCCGCTTGCTGCGACGAAAAATTTTGTCAAAAGTCCACAAATTGGGTGTCTACGGACTCGGCTCGTCAAGCTGAGTAACATATGTCAGCCCAAGCCTTCTGAGTCGCTCCCTTCCGAAGGGTCATCTCTCATATGCTCAGGTGCCACACCATTAAGACTAGTGTGAATGTCGCAACGGAAAAGTTTGTCCAAAGTCCACAAGTTTGGTGTCTACGGACTCGGCTCGTCACGCTGAGTAACATATGTCAGCCCCAGCCTTCTGAGTCGCTCCCTTCCGAAGGGTCATCTCTCATATGCTGAGGTGCCACACCATTAAGACTAGTGTGAATGTCGCAACGGAAAAGTTTGTCCAAAGTCCACAAGTTTGGTGTCTACGGACTCGGCTCGTCACGCTGAGTAACATATGTCAGCCCCAGCCTTCTGAGTCGCTCCCTTCCGAATGGCCGCCATGGGAGGTCTCTCATATGCTGCCGGGAGACACGGTTAAATTCTGTGTTTTAATAATTTCCGAAAAATTTTCTCGAAAGTCCACAAATTTGGTATCTACGGACTCGGCTCGTCACGCTGAGTAACATATGTCAGCCCCAGGCTTCGAAGTCGCTCCCGTCGGAAGGGATGCCTCGTTAAACGTGTCCGAGGCCCGCTTGCTGCGACGAAAAATTTTGTCAAAAGTCCACAAGTTTGGTGTCTACGGACTCGGCTCGTCACGCTGAGTAACATATGTCAGCCCCAGCCTTCTGAGTCGCTCCCTTCCGAATGGCCGCCATGGGAGGTCTCTCATATGCTGCCGGGAGACACGGTTAAATTCTGTGTTTTAATAATTTCCGAAAAATTTTCTCGAAAGTCCACAAATTTGGTATCTACGGACTCGGCTCGTCACGCTGAGTAACATATGTCAGCCCCAGGCTTCGAAGTCGCTCCCGTCGGAAGGGATGCCTCGTTAAACGTGTCGAGGCCCGCTTGCTGCGACGAAAAATTTTGTCAAAAGTCCACAAATTGGGTATCTACGGACTCGGCTCGTCAAGCTGAGTAACATATGTCAGCCCCAGCCTTCTGAGTCGCTCCCTTCCGAAGGGTCATCTCTCATATGCTGAGGTGCCACACCATTAAGACTAGTGTGAATGTCGCAACGGAAAAGTTTGTCCAAAGTCCACAAGTTTGGTGTCTACGGACTCGGCTCGTCACGCTGAGTAACATATGTCAGCCCCAGCCTTCTGAGTCGCTCCCTTCCGAAGGGTCATCTCTCATATGCTGAGGTGCCACACCATTAAGACTAGTGTGAATGTCGCAACGGAAAAGTTTGTCCAAAGTCCACAAGTTTGGTGTCTACGGACTCGGCTCGTCACGCTGAGTAACATATGTCAGCCCCAGGCTTCTAAGTCGCTCCCGTCGGAAGGGATGCCTCGTTAAACGTGTCCGAGGCCCGCTTGCTGCGACGAAAAATTTTGTCAAAAGTCCACAAATTGGGTGTCTACGGACTCGGCTCGTCAAGCTGAGTAACATATGTCAGCCCCAGCCTTCTGAGTCGCTCCCTTCCGAATGGCCGCCATGGGAGGTCTCTCATATGCTGCCGGGAGACACGGTTAAATTCTGTGTTTTAATAATTTCCGAAAAATTTTCTCGAAAGTCCACAAATTTGGTATCTACGGACTCGGCTCGTCACGCTGAGTAACATATGCCAGCCCCAGGCTTCTAAGTCGCTCCCGTCGGAAGGGATGCGTCGTTAAACGTGTCCGAGGCCCGCTTGCTGCGACGAAAAATTTTGTCAAAAGTCCACAAATTGGGAGTCTACGGACTCGGCTCGTCAAGCTGAGTAACATATGTCAGCCCCAGCCTTCTGAGTCGCTCCCTTCCGAAGGGTCATCTCTCATATGCTGAGGTGCCACACCATTAAGACTAGTGTGAATGTCGCAACGGAAAAGTTTGTCCAAAGTCCACAAGTTTGGTGTCTACGGACTCGGCTCGTCACGCTGAGTAACATATGCCAGCCCCAGGCTTCTAAGTCGCTCCCGTCGGAAGGGATGCGTCGTTAAACGTGTCCGAGGCCCGCTTGCTGCGACGAAAAATTTTGTCAAAAGTCCACAAATTGGGAGTCTACGGACTCGGCTCGTCAAGCTGAGTAACATATGTCAGCCCCAGCCTTCTGAGTCGCTCCCTTCCGAAGGGTCATCTCTCATATGCTGAGGTGCCACACCATTAAGACTAGTGTGAATGTCGCAACGGAAAAGTTTGTCCAAAGTCCACAAGTTTGGTGTCTACGGACTCGGCTCGTCACGCTGAGTAACATATGTCAGCCCCAGCCTTCTGAGTCGCTCCCTTCCGAATGGCCGCCATGGGAGGTCTCTCATATGCTGCCGGGAGACACGGTTAAATTCTGTGTTTTAATAATTTCCGAAAAGTTTTCTCGAAAGTCCACAAATTTGGTATCTACGGACTCGGCTCGTCACGCTGAGTAACATATGCCAGCCCCAGGCTTCTAAGTCGCTCCCGTCGGAAGGGATGCGTTGTTAAACGTGTCCGAGGCCCGCTTGCTGCGACGAAAAATTTTGTCAAAAGTCCACAAATTGGGTGTCTACGGACTCGGCTCGTCAAGCTGAGTAACATATGTCAGCCCCAGCCTTCTGAGTCGCTCCCTTCCGAAGGGCCGCCATGGGCGGTCTCTCATACGCTGCCGGGAGACACGGTTAAATTCTGTGTTTTAATAATTTCCAAAAAATTTTCTCAAAAGCCCACAAATTTGGTATCTACGGAATCGTCACGTCACGCTGAGTAACATATGTCAGCCCCAGGCTTCTAAGTCGCTCCCGTCGGAAGGGATGCCTCGTTAAACGTGTCCGAGGCCCGCTTGCTGCGACGAAAAATTTTGTCAAAAGTCCACAAATTGGGAGTCTACGGACTCGGCTCGTCAAGCTGAGTAACATATGTCAGCCCCAGCCTTCTGAGTCGCTCCCTTCCGAAGGGTCATCTCTCATATGCTGAGGTGCCACACCATTAAGACTAGTGTGAATGTCGCAACGGAAAAGTTTGTCCAAAGTCCACAAGTTTGGTGTCTACGGACTCGGCTCGTCACGCTGAGTAAAATATGTCAGCCCCAGCCTTCTGAGTCGTTCCGTTCCGAAGGGCCGCCATGGGCGGTCTCTTATACGCTGCCGGGAGACACGGTTAAATTCTGTGTTTTAATAATTTCCGAAAAATTTTCTCGAAAGTCCACAAATTTGGTATCTACGGACTCGGCTCGTCACGCTGAGTAATATATGTCAGCCCCAGGCTTCGAAGTCGCTCCCGTCGGAGGGGATGCCTCGTTAAACGTGTCCGAGGCCCGCTTGCTGCGACGAAAAATTTTGTCAAAAGTCCACAAATTGGGTGTCTACGGACTCGGCTCGTCAAGCTGAGTAACATATGTCAGCCCCAGCCTTCTGAGTCGCTCCCTTCCGAAGGGTCATCTCTCATATGCTGAGGTGCCACACCATTAAGACTAGTGTGAATGTCGCAATGGAAAAGTTTGTCCAAAGTCCACAAGTTTGGTGTCTACGGACTCGGCTCGTCACGCTGAGTAACATATGTCAGCCCCAGCCTTCTGAGTCGCTCCCTTCCGAAGGGCCGCCATGGGTCATCTCTCATATGCCGAGGTGCCACACCATTAAGACTAGTGTGAATGTCACAACGGAAAAGTTTGTCCAAAGTCCACAAGTTTGGTGTCTACGGACTCGGCTCGTCACGCTGAGTAACATATGTCAGCCCCAGCCTTCTGAGTCGCTCCGTTCCGAAGGGCCGCCATGGGCGGTCTCTCATACGCTGCCGGGAGACACGGTTAAATTCTGTGTTTTAATAATTTCCAAAAAATTTTCTCAAAAGCCCACAAATTTGGTATCTACGGAATCGTCACGTCACGCTGAGTAACATATGTCAGCCCCAGGCTTCTAAGTCGCTCCCTTCGGAAGGGATGCCTCGTTAAACGTCTCCGAGGCCCGCTTGCTGGGACGAAAAATTTTGTCAAAAGTCCACAAATTGGGTATCTACGGACTCGGCTCGTCACGCTGAGTAACATATGTCAGCCCCAGCCTTCTGAGTCGCTCCCTCCGAAGGGTCATCTCTCATATGCTGAGGTGCCACACCATTAAGACTAGTGTGAATGTCACAACGGAAAAGTTTGTCCAAAGTCCACAAGTTTGGTGTCTACGGACTCAGCTCGTCACGCTGAGTAACATATGTCAGCCCCAGCCTTCTGAGTCGCTCCCTTCCGAAGGGCCGCCATGGGTCATCTCTCATATGCTGAGGTGCAACACCGTTAAGGCATAAAAGGTTATAAAATCGTCATATTATGGTCAGGCATGAGACGAAATACTATAATTAGCCATAAAAATGCCAAAATAGATCTTAGTATAGTATGGCAGAAAAATGACAAAAAACGACATAGTATAGTATGGCATAAAATGTCAAAAATACATCATGGTATATTAAGGCATGAAAGGTTATAAAATCGTCATATTATGGTCAGGCATGAGACGAAATACTATAATTAGCCATAAAAATGCCAAAATAGATCTTAGTATAGTATCGCAGAAAAATGTCAAAAAAATTGGGGTGTCGTGTGGCGTAGTGGTCTAAGCAGTCGTCCCATGTGCAGAGGCTACAGTCCTGGCTACAGTCCTCGCTGCAGTTGGCCCTGGTTCGAATCCCGCATCGGACAGCCTAATAAAGGCATAAAAATGCCAAAAAACATCATATTATACAAAGGCATAAAATGTCAAAAATACATCACAGTATATTAAGGCTTCAAAGTTCATAAAAACATTATACTACGATCTGGCATGAGACGAAATACTATAATTAGCCATAAAAATGCCAAAAAAGATCTTAGTGTAGTATGGCAGAAAAATGACAAAAAACGACATAGTATAGTATGGCATAAAATGTCAAAAATACATCATGGTATATTAAGGCATGAAAGTTCATAAAAATGTTATAGTATGGTCAGGCATGATCCGAAATAATATAATGAGGCATAAAATGTCAAAAAACGTCATAGTATAGTATGGCATAAAATGTCAAAAAACGACATAGTATAGTATGGCAGAAAAATGTCAAAAATACACCATAGTATATTAAGGCATAAAAGGTCATAAGATCATCGCAGTATGGTCTGGCATGAGACGAAATAATATAATGAGGCATAAAAATGCAAAAAAACATCATAGTATAGTATGGCAGAAAAATGTCAAAAATACATCATAGTATATTAAGGCATAAAAGGTCATAAGATCATCGCAGTATGGTCTGGCATGAGATGAAATAATATAATTAGCCATAAAAATGCCAAAATAGATCTTAGTATAGTATGGCAGAAAAATGACAAAAAACGACATAGTATAGTATGGCATAAAATGTCAAAAATACATCATGGTATATTAAGGCATGAAAGTTCATAAAAATGTTATAGTATGGTCAGGCATGATCCGAAATAATATAATGAGGCATAAAATGTCAAAAAACGTCATAGTATAGTATGGCATAAAATGTCAAAAATACACCATAGTATATTAAGGCATAAAAGGTCATAAGATCATCGCAGTATGGTCTGGCATGAGACGAAATAATATGATTAGCAATAAAAATGCCAAAAAAGATCTTAGTGTAGTATGGCAGAGAAATGTCAAAAAACATCATAGTATATTAAGGCATGAAAGTTCATAAAAATGTTATAGTATGGTCAGGCATGATCCGAAATAATATAATGAGGCATAAAAATGTCAAAAAACGTCATAGTATATTAAGGCATAAAAGGTCATAAAATCGTCATAGTATGGTCAGGCATGAGATGAAATAATATAATTAGCCATAAAAATGCCAAAATAGATCTTAGTATAGTATGGCAGAAAAATGACAAAAAACGACATAGTATAGTATGGCATAAAATGTCAAAAATACATCATGGTATATTAAGGCATGAAAGTTCATAAAAATGTTATAGTATGGTCAGGCACGATCCGAAATAATATTATGAGGCATAAAAATGTCAAAAAACGTCATAATATATTATGGCATGAAATGTCAAAAAACGACATAGTATAGTATGGCAGAAAAATGTCAAAAATACATCATGGTATATTAATGCATAAAAGGTCATAAAATCGTCATAGTATGGTCAGGCCTGAGATGAAATAATATAATTAGACATAAAAATGCCAAAATAGATCTTAGTATAGTATGGCAGAAAAATGTCGAAAATACATCATAGTATATTAAGGCTTCAAAGTTCATAAAAACATTATACAATGGTCTGGCATGAGACGAAATACTATAATTAGCCATAAAAATGCCAAAATAGATCTTAGTATAGTATGGCAGAAAAATGACAAAAAACGACATAGTATAGTATGGCATAAAATGTCAAAAATACATCATGGTATATTAAGGCATGAAAGTTCATAAAATCGTCATAGTATGGTCAGGCATGAGACGAAATACTATGATTAGGCATAAAAATGCCAAAAAAGATCTTAGTGTAGTATGGCAGAAAAATGTCAAAAAACATCATAGTATATTAAGGCATGAAAGTTCATAAAAATGTTATAGTATGGTCAGGCATGATCCGAAATAATATAATGAGGCATAAAAATGTCAAAAAACGTCATAATATATTATGGCATGAAATGTCAAAAATACACCATAGTATATTAAGGCATAAAAGGTCATGAGATCATCGAAGTATGGTCTGGCATGAGACGGAATAATATAATTAGCCATAAAAATGCCAAAATAGATCTTAGTATAGTATGGCATAAAATGTCAAAAATACATCATGGTATATTAATGCATAAAAGGTCATAAAATCGTCATAGTATGGTCAGGCATGAGACAAAATAATATAATTAGCCATAAAAATGCCAAAAAAGATCTTAGGGTAGTATGGCAGAAAAATGACAAAAAACGACACAGTATAGTATGGCATAAAATGTCAAAAATACATCATGGTATATTAATGCATAAAAGGTCATAAAATCGTCATAGTATGGTCAGGCATGAGATGAAATAATATAATTAGCCATAAAAATGCCAAAATAGATCTTAGTATAGTATTGCAGAAAATGTCAAAAATACACCATAGTATATTAAGGCATGAAAGTTCATAACAATGTTATAGTATGGTCAGGAATGATCCGAAATAATATAATGAGGCACAAAAATGTCAAAAAACGTCATAATATATTACGGCATTAAATGTCAAAAATACATCATGGTATATTAAGGCATTGAAAGTTCATAAAAATGTTATAGTATGGTCAGGCATGATCCGAAATAATATTATGAGGCATAAAAATGTCAAAAAACGTCATAATATATTATGGCATGAAATGTCAAAAAACGACATAGTATAGTATGGCAGAAAATGTCAAAAATACATCATGGTATATTAATGCATAAAAGGTCATAAAATCGTCATAGTATGGTCAGGCCTGAGATGAAATAATATAATTAGACATAAAAATGCCAAAATAGATCTTAGTATAGTATGGCAGAAAAATGTCGAAAATACATCATAGTATATTAAGGCTTCAAAGTTCATAAAAACATTATACAATGGTCTGGCATGAGACGAAATACTATAATTAGCCATAAAAATGCCAAAATAGATCTTAGTATAGTATGGCAGAAAAATGACAAAAAACGACATAGTATAGTATGGCATAAAATGTCAAAAATACATCATGGTATATTAAGGCATGAAAGTTCATAAAATCGTCATAGTATGGTCAGGCATGAGACGAAATACTATGATTAGGCATAAAAATGCCAAAAAAGATCTTAGTGTAGTATGGCAGAAAAATGTCAAAAAACATCATAGTATATTAAGGCATGAAAGTTCATAAAAATGTTATAGTATGGTCAGGCATGATCCGAAATAATATAATGAGGCATAAAAATGTCAAAAAACGTCATAATATATTATGGCATGAAATGTCAAAAATACACCATAGTATATTAAGGCATAAAAGGTCATGAGATCATCGAAGTATGGTCTGGCATGAGACGGAATAATATAATTAGCCATAAAAATGCCAAAATAGATCTTAGTATAGTATGGCATAAAATCTCAAAAATACATCATGGTATATTAATGCATAAAAGGTCATAAAATCGTCATAGTATGGTCAGGCATGAGATGAAATAATATAATTAGCCATAAAAATGCCAAAATAGATCTTAGTATAGTATGGCAGAAAAATGACAAAAAACGACATAGTATAGTATGGAATAAAATGTCAAAAATACATCATGGTATATTAATGCATAAAAGGTCATAAAATCCTCATAGTATGGTCAGGCATGAGATGAAATAATATAATTAGCCATAAAAATGCCAAAATAGATCTTAGTATAGTATTGCAGAAAATGTCAAAAATACACCATAGTATATTAAGGCATGAAAGTTCATAACAATGTTATAGTATGGTCAGGAATGATCCGAAATAATATAATGAGGCACAAAAATGTCAAAAAACGTCATAATATATTACGGCATTAAATGTCAAAAATACATCATGGTATATTAAGGCATTGAAAGTTCATAAAAATGTTATAGTATGGTCAGGCATGATCCGAAATAATATAATGAGGCATAAAAATGTCAAAAAACGTTATAATATATTAGGGCATTAAATGTCAAAAATACATCATAGTATATTAATGCATAAAAGGTCATAAAATCGTCATAGTATGGTCAGGCATGAGACGAAATACTATAATTAGCCATAAAAATGCCAAAAAAGATCTTAGGGTAGTATGGCAGAAAATGTCAAAAATACACTATAGTATATTAAGGCATAAAAGGTCATAAAATCGTCATAGTATGGTCAGGCATGAGACAAAATAATATAATTGGCCATAAAAATGCCAAAATAGATCTTAGTATAGTATGGCAGAAAAATCACAAAAAACGACATAGGTATGGCATAAAATGTCAAAAATACATCATGGTATATTAAGGCATGAAAGTTCATAAAAATGTTATAGTATGGTCAGGCATGAGACGAAATAATATAATTAGCCATAAAAATGCCAAAAAAGATCTTAGTGTAGTATGGCAGAAAATGTCAAAAATACATCATAGTATATTAAGGCATGAAAGTTCATAAAAATGTTATAGTATGGTCAGGCATGATCCGAAATAATATAATGAGGCATAAAATGTCAAAAAACTTCATAATATATTACGGCATTAAATGTCAAAAATACATCATAGTATATTAAGGCATAAAAGGTCATAAAATCGTCATAGTATGGTCAGGCATGAGATGAAATAATATAATTAGCCATAAAAATGCCAAAATAGATCTTAGTATAGTATGGCAGAAAAATGACAAAAAACGACATAGTATAGTATGGCATAAAATGTCAAAAATACATCATGGTATATTAAGGCATGAAAGTTCATAAAAATGTTATAGTATGGTCAGGCATGAGATGAAATAATATAATTAGCCATAAAAATGCCAAAATAGATCTTAGTATAGTATGGCAGAAAAATGTCGAAAATACATCATAGTATATTAAGGCTTCAAAGTTCATAAAAACATTATACAATGGTCTGGCATGAGACGAAATACTATAATTAGCCATAAAAATGCCAAAATAGATCTTAGTATAGTATGGCAGAAAAATGACAAAAAACGACATAGTATAGTATGGCATAAAATGTCAAAAATACACCATAGTATATTAAGGCATGAAAGTTCATAAAAATGTTATAGTATGGTCAGGCATGATCCGAAATAATATAATGAGGCACAAAAATGTCAAAAAACGTCATAATATATTACGGCATTAAATGTCAAAAATACATCATGGTATATTAAGTCATTAAAGTGCATAAAAACGTCATAGTATAGAAAGTCATAAAATCGTCATAGTATGGTCAGGCATGAGATGAAATAATATAATTAGCCATAAAAATGCCAAAAAAGATCTTAGTATAGTATGGCAGAAAAATGACAAAAAACGACATAGTATAGTATGGCATAAAATGTCAAAAATACATCATGGTATATTAAGGCATGAAAGTTCATAAAAACGTTATAGTATGGTCAGGCACGATCCGAAATAATATTATGAGGCACAAAAATGTCAAAAAACGTCATAATATATTACGGCATTAAATGTCAAAAATACATCATGGTATATTAAGTCATTAAAGTGCATAAAAACGTCATAGTATAGAAAGTCATAAAATCGTCATAGTATGGTCAGGCATGAGACGAAATACTATGATTAGGCATAAAAATGCCAAAAAAGATCTTAGTGTAGTATGGCAGAAAAATGACAAAAAACGACATAGTATAGTATGGCATAAAATGTCAAAAATACATCATGGTATATTAAGGCATGAAAGTTCATAAAAACGTTATAGTATGGTCAGGCACGATCCGAAATAATATTATGAGGCATAAAAATGTCAAAAAACGTCATAATATATTATGGCAGAAAATGTCAAAAATACACCATAGTATATTAAGGCATAAAAGGTCATGAGATCATCGCAGTATGGTCTGGAATGAGACGAAATAATATAATTAGCCATAAAAATGCCAAAATAGATCTTAGTATAGTATGGCAGAAAAATGACAAAAAACGACATAGGTATGGCATAAAATGTCAAAAATACATCATGGTATATTAAGGCATGAAAGTTCATAAAATCGTCATAGTATGGTCAGGCATGATCCGAAATAATATAATGAGGCAGAAAAATGTCGAAAATACATCATAGTATATTAAGGCTTCAAAGTTCATAAAAACATTATACAATGGTCTGGCATGAGACGAAATACTATAATTAGCCATAAAAATGCCAAAAAAGATCTTAGGGTAGTATGGCATAAAAATGTCAAAAAACGTCATAATATATTATGGCATGAAATGTCAAAAAACGACATAGTATAGTATGGCATAAAATGTCAAAAATACATCATGGTATATTAAGGCATGAAAGTTCATAAAATCGTCATAGTATGGTCAGGCATGAGACGAAATACTATGATTAGGCATAAAAATGCCAAAAAACATCATAGTATAGTATGGCAGAAAAATGTCAAAAAACATCATAGTATATTAAGGCATGAAAGTTCATAAAAATGTTATAGTATGGTCAGGCATGATCCGAAATAATATAATGACGCATAAAATGTCAAAAAACTTCATAATATATTACGGCATTAAATGTCAAAAATACATCATAGTATATTAAGGCATAAAAGGTCATAAAATCGTCATAGTATGGTCAGGCATGAGATGAAATAATATAATTAGCCATAAAAATGCCAAAATAGATCTTAGTATAGTATGGCAGAAAAATGACAAAAAACGACATAGTATAGTATGGCATAAAATGTCAAAAATACATCATGGTATATTAAGGCATGAAAGTTCATAAAAATGTTATAGTATGGTCAGGCATGATCCGAAATAATATAATGAGGCACAAAAATGTCAAAAAACGTCATAATATATTACGGCATTAAATGTCAAAAATACATCATGGTATATTAAGGCATGAAAGTTCATAAAATCGTCATAGTATGGTCAGGCATGAGATGAAATAATATAATTAGCCATAAAAATGCCAAAATAGATCTTAGTATAGTATGGCAGAAAAATGACAAAAAACGACATAGTATAGTATGGCATAAAATGTCAAAAATACATCATGGTATATTAAGGCATGAAAGTTCATAAAAACGTTATAGTATGGTCAGGCACGATCCGAAATAATATTATGAGGCATAAAAATGTCAAAAAACGTCATAATATATTATGGCAGAAAAATGTCAAAAATACACCATAGTATATAAAGGCATAAAAGGTCATGAGATCATCGCAGTATGGTCTGGAATGAGACGAAATAATATAATTAGCCATAAAAATGCCAAAATAGATCTTAGTATAGTATGGCAGAAAAATGACAAAAAACGACATAGGTATGGCATAAAATGTCAAAAATACATCATGGTATATTAAGGCATGAAAGTTCATAAAAATGTTATAGTATGGTCAGGCATGATCCGAAATAATATAATGAGGCAGAAAAATGTAAAAAAACGTCATAGTATAGTATGGCAGAAAAATGTCAAAAATACATCAAAGTATATTAAGGCATAAAAGGTCATAAGATCATCGCAGTATGGTCTGGCATGAGACGAAATAATATAATTAGCCATAAAAATGCCAAAATAGATCTTAGTATAGTATGGCAAAAAAATGACAAATTACGACATAGTATAGTATGGCATAAAATGTCAAAAATACATCATGGTATATTAATGCATAAAAGGTCATAAAATCGTCATAGTATGGTCAGGCATGAGATGAAATAATATAATTAGCCATAAAAATGCCAAAATAGATCTTAGTATAGTATGGCAGAAAAATGTCGAAAATACATCATAGTATATTAAGGCTTCAAAGTTCATAAAAACATTATACAATGGTCTGGCATGAGACGAAATACTATAATTAGCCATAAAAATGCCAAAAAAGATCTTAGGGTAGTATGGCAGAAAAATGACAAAAAACGACATAGGTATGGCATAAAATGTCAAAAATACATCATGGTATATTAAGGCATGAAAGATCATAAAAATGTTATAGTATGGTCAGGCATGAGACAGAATACCATGATTAGGGATAAAAATGCCAAAAAAGATCTTAGTGTAGTATGGCAGAAAAATGTCAAAAAAAGGGGGTGTCGTGTGGCGTAGTGGTCTAAGCAGGCGCCCCATGTGTAGAGGCTACAGTCCTCGCTG
Source organism: Seriola aureovittata (assembly GCF_021018895.1). NCBI lineage: Eukaryota > Metazoa > Chordata > Actinopteri > Carangiformes > Carangidae > Seriola > Seriola aureovittata. The sequence continues at coordinate 27,594,859 of NC_079375.1, read as the reverse complement.
CAGTTGGCCCCGGTTCGAATCATGCATCGGACAGCCTAGTAAAGGCATAAAAGCCCCAAAAATATACTTAAAAAAGAAAATGTCAAAAATACATCATAGTATATTAAGGCATAAAAGGTCATAAGATCATCGCAGTATGGTCTGGCATGAGATGAAATAATATAATTAGCCATAAAAATGCCAAAATAGATCTTAGTATAGTATGGCAGAAAAATGACAAAAAACGACATAGTATAGTATGGCATAAAATGTCAAAAATACATCATGGTATATTAAGGCATGAAAGTTCATAAAATCGTCATAGTATGGTCAGGCATGAGACGAAATACTATGATTAGGCATAAAAATGCCAAAAAAGATCTTAGTGTAGTATGGCAGAAAAATGTCAAAAAACATCATAGTATATTAAGGCATGAAAGTTCATAAAAATGTTATAGTATGGTCAGGCATGATCCGAAATAATATAATGACGCATAAAATGTCAAAAAACTTCATAATATATTACGGCATTAAATGTCAAAAATACATCATAGTATATTAAGGCATAAAAGGTCATAAAATCGTCATAGTATGGTCAGGCATGAGATGAAATAATATAATTAGCCATAAAAATGCCAAAATAGATCTTAGTATAGTATGGCAGAAAAATGACAAAAAACGACATAGTATAGTATGGCATAAAATGTCAAAAATACATCATGGTATATTAAGGCATGAAAGTTCATAAAAACATTATACAATGGTCTGGCATGAGACGAAATAATATAATTAGCCATAAAAATGCCAAAATAGATCTTAGTATAGTATGGCAGAAAAATGTCGAAAATACATCATAGTATATTAAGGCTTCAAAGTTCATAAAAACATTATACAATGGTCTGGCATGAGACGAAATACTATAATTAGCCATAAAAATGCCAAAATAGATCTTAGTATAGTATGGCAGAAAAATGACAAAAAACGACATAGTATAGTATGGCATAAAATGTCAAAAATACATCATGGTATATTAAGGCATGAAAGTTCATAAAAATGTTATAGTATGGTCAGGCATGATCCGAAATAATATAATGAGGCATAAAAATGTCAAAAAACTTCATAATATATTACGGCATTAAATGTCAAAAATACATCATAGTATATTAATGCATAAAAGGTCATAAAATCGTCATAGTATGGTCAGGCATGAGATGAAATAATATAATTAGCCATAAAAATGCCAAAATAGATCTTAGTATAGTATTGCAGAAAAATGTCAAAAATACACCATAGTATATTAAGGCATGAAAGTTCATAAAAATGTTATAGTATGGTCAGGCATGATCCGAAATAATATAATGAGGCACAAAAATGTCAAAAAACGTCATAATATATTACGGCATTAAATGTCAAAAAACATCATGGTATATTAAGGCATGAAAGTTCATAAAAACGTTATAGTATGGTCAGGCACGATCCGAAATAATATTATGAGGCATAAAATGTCAAAAAACATCATAGTATATTAAGGCATGAAAGTTCATAAAAACGTTATAGTATGGTCTGGCATGAGACGAAATAATATAATGACGCATAAAATGTCAAAAAACATCATAGTATATTAAGGCATAAAAGGTCATGAGATCATCGCAGTATGGTCTGGCATGAGACGAAATAATATAATTAGCCATAAAAATGCCAAAATAGATCTTAGTATAGTATGGCAGAAAAATGACAAAAAACGACATAGTATAGTATGGCATAAAATGTCAAAAATACATCATGGTATATTAAGGCATGAAAGTTCATAAAAATGTTATAGTATGGTCAGGCATGATCCGAAATAATATAATGAGGCATAAAAATGTCAAAAAACGTCATAATATATTATGGCATGAAATGTCAAAAAACGACATAGTATAGTATGGCAGAAAATGTCAAAAATACACCATAGTATATTAAGGCATAAAAGGTCATAAGATCATCGCAGTATGGTCTGGCATGAGACGAAATAATATAATGAGGCAGAAAAATGTAAAAAAACGTCATAGTATAGTATGGCAGAAAATGTCAAAAATACATCAAAGTATATTAAGGCATAAAAGGTCATAAGATCATCGCAGTATGGTCTGGCATGAGACGAAATAATATAATTAGCCATAAAAATGCCAAAATAGATCTTAGTATAGTATGGCAAAAAAATGACAAATTACGACATAGTATAGTATGGCAGAAAAATGTCAAAAATACATCATGGTATATTAAGGCATGAAAGTTCATAAAAATGTTATAGTATGGTCAGGCATGATCCGAAATAATATAATGAGGCATAAAAATGTCAAAAAACGTCATAATATATTATGGCATGAAATGTCAAAAATACACCATAGTATATTAAGGCATAAAAGGTCATGAGATCATCGAAGTATGGTCTGGCATGAGACGAAATAATATAATTAGCCATAAAAATGCCAAAATAGATCTTAGTATAGTATTGCAGAAAATGTCAAAAATACATCATGGTATATTAAGGCATGAAAGATCATAAAAATGTTATAGTATGGTCAGGCATGATCCGAAATAATATAATGAGGCATAAAAATGTCAAAAAACGTCATAGTATATTAAGGCATAAAAGGTCATAAAATCGTCATAGTATGGTCAGGCATGAGATGAAATAATATAATTAGCCATAAAAATGCCAAAATAGATCTTAGTATAGTATGGCAGAAAAATGACAAAAAACGACATAGTATAGTATGGCATAAAATGTCAAAAATACATCATGGTATATTAAGGCATGAAAGTTCATAAAAACGTTATAGTATGGTCAGGCACGATCCGAAATAATATTATGAGGCATAAAAATGTCAAAAAACGTCATAATATATTATGGCATGAAATGTCAAAAAACGACATAGTATAGTATGGCAGAAAATGTCAAAAATACATCATGGTATATTAATGCATAAAAGGTCATAAAATCGTCATAGTATGGTCAGGCATGAGATGAAATAATATAATTAGCCATAAAAATGCCAAAATAGATCTTAGTATAGTATGGCAGAAAAATGTCGAAAATACATCATAGTATATTAAGGCTTCAAAGTTCATAAAAACATTATACAATGGTCTGGCATGAGACGAAATACTATAATTAGCCATAAAAATGCCAAAATAGATCTTAGTATAGTATGGCAGAAAAATGACAAAAAACGACATAGTATAGTATGGCATAAAATGTCAAAAATACATCATGGTATATTAAGGCATGAAAGTTCATAAAATCGTCATAGTATGGTCAGGCATGAGACGAAATACTATGATTAGGCATAAAAATGCCAAAAAAGATCTTAGTGTAGTATGGCAGAAAATGTCAAAAATACATCATGGTATATTAAGGCATGAAAGTTCATAAAAATGTTATAGTATGGTCAGGCATGATCCGAAATAATATAATGAGGCATAAAAATGTCAAAAAACGTCATAATATATTATGGCATGAAATGTCAAAAATACACCATAGTATATTAAGGCATAAAAGGTCATGAGATCATCGAAGTATGGTCTGGCATGAGACGGAATAATATAATTAGCCATAAAAATGCCAAAATAGATCTTAGTATAGTATGGCATAAAATGTCAAAAATACATCATGGTATATTAATGCATAAAAGGTCATAAAATCGTCATAGTATGGTCAGGCATGAGATGAAATAATATAATTAGCCATAAAAATGCCAAAATAGATCTTAGTATAGTATGGCAGAAAAATGACAAAAAACGACATAGTATAGTATGGCATAAAATGTCAAAAATACATCATGGTATATTAATGCATAAAAGGTCATAAAATCCTCATAGTATGGTCAGGCATGAGATGAAATAATATAATTAGCCATAAAAATGCCAAAATAGATCTTAGTATAGTATTGCAGAAAATGTCAAAAATACACCATAGTATATTAAGGCATGAAAGTTCATAAAAATGTTATAGTATGGTCAGGCATGATCCGAAATAATATAATGAGGCACAAAAATGTCAAAAAACGTCATAATATATTACGGCATTAAATGTCAAAAATACATCATGGTATATTAAGGCATGAAAGTTCATAAAAATGTTATAGTATGGTCAGGCATGATCCGAAATAATATAATGAGGCATAAAAATGTCAAAAAACGTCATAATATATTACGGCATTAAATGTCAAAAATACATCATAGTATATTAATGCATAAAAGGTCATAAAATCGTCATAGTATGGTCAGGCATGAGACGAAATACTATAATTAGCCATAAAAATGCCAAAAAAGATCTTAGGGTAGTATGGCATAAAAATGTCAAAAAACATCATAATATATTATGGCATGAAATGTCAAAAAACGACATAGTATAGTATGGCAGAAAATGTCAAAAATACACCATAGTATATTAAGGCATAAAAGGTCATAAAATCGTCATAGTATGGTCAGGCATGAGACAAAATAATATAATTGGCCATAAAAATGCCAAAATAGATCTTAGTATAGTATGGCAGAAAAATCACAAAAAACGACATAGGTATGGCTTAAAATGTCAAAAATACATCATGGTATATTAAGGCATGAAAGATCATAAAAGTGTTATAGTATGGTCAGGCATGAGACAGAATACCATGATTAGGGATAAAAATGCCAAAAAAGATCTTAGTGTAGTATGGCAGAAAAATGTCAAAAAAAGGGGGTGTCGTGTGGCGTAGTGGTCTAAGCAGGCGCCCCATGTGTAGAGGCTACAGTCCTCGCTGCAGTTGGCCCCGGTTCGAATCATGCATCGGACAGCCTAATAAAGGCATAAAATGTCAAAAATACATCATAGTATAGAAAATCATAAACATGCCAAAAAACATCATAGTATATTAAGGCATAAAAGGTCATAAGATCATCGCAGTATGGTCTGGCATGAGATGAAATAATATAATTAGCCATAAAAATGCCAAAATAGATCTTAGTATAGTATGGCAGAAAAATGACAAAAAACGACATAGTATAGTATGGCATAAAATGTCAAAAATACATCATGGTATATTAAGGCATGAAAGTTCATAAAATCGTCATAGTGTGGTCAGGCATGAGACGAAATACTATGATTAGGCATAAAAATGCAAAAAAGATCTTAGTGTAGTATGGCAGAAAAATGTCAAAAAACATCATAGTATATTAAGGCATGAAAGTTCATAAAAATGTTATAGTATGGTCAGGCATGATCCGAAATAATATAATGACGCATAAAATGTCAAAAAACTTCATAATATATTACGGCATTAAATGTCAAAAATACATCATAGTATATTAAGGCATAAAAGGTCATAAAATCGTCATAGTATGGTCAGGCATGAGATGAAATAATATAATTAGCCATAAAAATGCCAAAATAGATCTTAGTATAGTATGGCAGAAAAATGACAAAAAACGACATAGTATAGTATGGCATAAAATGTCAAAAATACATCATGGTATATTAAGGCATGAAAGTTCATAAAAATGTTATAGTATGGTCAGGCATGAGATGAAATAATATAATTAGCCATAAAAATGCCAAAATAGATCTTAGTATAGTATGGCAGAAAAATGTCGAAAATACATCATAGTATATTAAGGCTTCAAAGTTCATAAAAACATTATACAATGGTCTGGCATGAGACGAAATACTATAATTAGCCATAAAAATGCCAAAATAGATCTTAGTATAGTATGGCAGAAAAATGACAAAAAACGACATAGTATAGTATGGCATAAAATGTCAAAAATACACCATAGTACATTAAGGCATGAAAGTTCATAAAAATGTTATAGTATGGTCAGGCATGATCCGAAATAATATAATGAGGCACAAAAATGTCAAAAAACGTCATAATATATTACGGCATTAAATGTCAAAAATACATCATGGTATATTAAGGCATGAAAGTTCATAAAATCGTCATAGTATGGTCAGGCATGAGATGAAATAATATAATTAGCCATAAAAATGCCAAAATAGATCTTAGTATAGTATGGCAGAAAAATGACAAAAAACGACATAGTATAGTATGGCATAAAATGTCAAAAATACATCATGGTATATTAAGGCATGAAAGTTCATAAAAACGTTATAGTATGGTCAGGCACGATCCGAAATAATATTATGAGGCATAAAAATGTCAAAAAACGTCATAATATATTATGGCATGAAATGTCAAAAAACGACATAGTATATTAAGGCATAAAAGGTCATGAGATCATCGCAGTATGGTCTGGAATGAGACGAAATAATATAATTAGCCATAAAAATGCCAAAATAGATCTTAGTATAGTATGGCAGAAAAATGACAAAAAACGACATAGGTATGGCATAAAATGTCAAAAATACATCATGGTATATTAAGGCATGAAAGTTCATAAAAATGTTATAGTATGGTCAGGCATGATCCGAAATAATATAATGAGGCAGAAAAATGTCGAAAATACATCATAGTATATTAAGGCTTCAAAGTTCATAAAAACATTATACAATGGTCTGGCATGAGACGAAATACTATAATTAGCCATAAAAATGCCAAAAAAGATCTTAGGGTAGTATGGCATAAAAATGTCAAAAAACGTCATAATATATTATGGCATGAAATGTCAAAAAACGACATAGTATAGTATGGCATAAAATGTCAAAAATACATCATGGTATATTAAGGCATGAAAGTTCATAAAATCGTCATAGTATGGTCAGGCATGAGACGAAATACTATGATTAGGCATAAAAATGCCAAAAAAGATCTTAGTGTAGTATGGCAGAAAAATGTCAAAAAACATCATAGTATATTAAGGCATGAAAGTTCATAAAAATGTTATAGTATGGTCAGGCATGATCCGAAATAATATAATGACGCATAAAAATGTCAAAAACCTTCATAATATATTACGGCATTAAATGTCAAAAATACATCATAGTATATTAAGGCATAAGAGGTCATAAAATCGTCATAGTATGGTCAGGCATGAGATGAAATAATATAATTAGCCATAAAAATGCCAAAATAGATCTTAGTATAGTATGGCAGAAAAATGACAAAAAACGACATAGTATAGTATGGCATAAAATGTCAAAAATACATCATGGTATATTAAGGCATGAAAGTTCATAAAATCGTCATAGTATGGTCAGGCATGAGATGAAATAATATAATTAGCCATAAAAATGCCAAAATAGATCTTAGTATAGTATGGCAGAAAAATGACAAAAAACGACATAGGTATGGCATAAAATGTCAAAAATACATCATGGTATATTAAGGCATGAAAGTTCATAAAAATGTTATAGTATGGTCAGGCATGATCCGAAATAATATAATGAGGCAGAAAAATGTAAAAAAACGTCATAGTATAGTATGGCAGAAAATGTCAAAAATACATCAAAGTATATTAAGGCATAAAAGGTCATAAGATCATCGCAGTATGGTCTGGCATGAGACGAAATAATATAATTAGCCATAAAAATGCCAAAATAGATCTTAGTATAGTATGGCAAAAAAATGACAAATTACGACATAGTATAGTATGGCATAAAATGTCAAAAATACATCATGGTATATTAATGCATAAAAGGTCATAAAATCGTCATAGTATGGTCAGGCATGAGATGAAATAATATAATTAGCCATAAAAATGCCAAAATAGATCTTAGGGTAGTATGGCAGAAAAATGTCGAAAATACATCATAGTATATTAAGGCTTCAAAGTTCATAAAAACATTATACAATGGTCTGGCATGAGACGAAATACTATAATTAGCCATAAAAATGCCAAAAAAGATCTTAGGGTAGTATGGCATAAAAATGTCAAAAAACGTCATAATATATTATGGCATGAAATGTCAAAAAACGACATAGTATAGTATGGCATAAAATGTCAAAAATACATCATGGTATATTAAGGCATGAAAGTTCATAAAAACATTATACAATGGTCTGGCATGAGACGAAATACTATAATTAGCCATAAAAATGCCAAAATAGATCTTAGTATAGTATGGCAGAAAAATGACAAAAAACGACATAGTATAGTATGGCATAAAATGTCAAAAATACATCATGGTATATTAAGGCATGAAAGTTCATAAAAATGTTATAGTATGGTCAGGCATGAGACAGAATACCATGATTAGGGATAAAAATGCCAAAAAAGATCTTAGTGTAGTATGGCAGAAAAATGTCAAAAAAAGGGGGTGTCGTGTGGCGTAGTGGTCTAAGCAGGCGCCCCATGTGTAGAGGCTACAGTCCTCGCTGCAGTTGGCCCCGGTTCGAATCATGCATCGGACAGCCTAGTAAAGGCATAAAAACCTCAAAAATATACTTAAAAAAGAAAATGTCAAAAATACATCATAGTATATCAAGGCATAAAAGTTCATAAGATCATCGCAGTATGGTCTGGCATGAGATGAAATAATATAATTAGCCATAAAAATGCCAAAATAGATCTTAGTATAGTATGGCAGAAAAATGACAAAAAACGACATAGTATAGTATGGCATAAAATGTCAAAAATACATCATGGTATATTAAGGCATGAAAGTTCATAAAATCGTCATAGTGTGGTCAGGCATGAGACGAAATACTATGATTAGGCATAAAAATGCCAAAAAAGATCTTAGTGTAGTATGGCAGAAAATGTCAAAAAACATCATAGTATATTAAGGCATGAAAGTTCATAAAAATGTTATAGTATGGTCAGGCATGATCCGAAATAATATAATGACGCATAAAATGTCAAAAAACTTCATAATATATTACGGCATTAAATGTCAAAAATACATCATAGTATATTAAGGCATAAAAGGTCATAAAATCGTCATAGTATGGTCAGGCATGAGATGAAATAATATAATTAGCCATAAAAATGCCAAAATAGATCTTAGTATAGTATGGCAGAAAAATGACAAAAAACGACATAGTATAGTATGGCATAAAATGTCAAAAATACATCATGGTATATTAAGGCATGAAAGTTCATAAAAATGTTATAGTATGGTCAGGCATGAGATGAAATAATATAATTAGCCATAAAAATGCCAAAATAGATCTTAGTATAGTATGGCAGAAAAATGACGAAAATACATCATAGTATATTAAGGCTTCAAAGTTCATAAAAACATTATACAATGGTCTGGCATGAAACGAAATACTATAATAAGCCATAAAAATGCCAAAATAGATCTTAGTATAGTATGGCAGAAAAATGACAAAAAACGACATAGTATAGTATGGCATAAAATGTCAAAAATACACCATAGTACATTAAGGCATGAAAGTTCATAAAAATGTTATAGTATGGTCAGGCATGATCCGAAATAATATAATGAGGCACAAAAATGTCAAAAAACGTCATAATATATTACGGCATTAAATGTCAAAAATACATCATGGTATATTAAGGCATGAAAGTTCATAAAATCGTCATAGTATGGTCAGGCATGAGATGAAATAATATAATTAGCCATAAAAATGCCAAAATAGATCTTAGTATAGTATGGCAGAAAAATGACAAAAAACGACATAGTATAGTATGGCATAAAATGTCAAAAATACATCATGGTATATTAAGGAATGAAAGTTCATAAAAACGTTATAGTATGGTCAGGCACGATCCGAAATAATATTATGAGGCATAAAAATGTCAAAAAACGTCATAATATATTATGGCAGAAAATGTCAAAAATACACCATAGTATATAAAGGCATAAAAGGTCATGAGATCATCGCAGTATGGTCTGGAATGAGACGAAATAATATAATTAGCCATAAAAATGCCAAAATAGATCTTAGTATAGTATGGCAGAAAAATGACAAAAAACGACATAGGTATGGCATAAAATGTCAAAAATACATCATGGTATATTAAGGCATGAAAGTTCATAAAAATGTTATAGTATGGTCAGGCATGATCCGAAATAATATAATGAGGCAGAAAAATGTCGAAAATACATCATAGTATATTAAGGCTTCAAAGTTCATAAAAACATTATACAATGGTCTGGCATGAGACGAAATACTATAATTAGCCATAAAAATGCCAAAAAAGATCTTAGGGTAGTATGGCATAAAAATGTCAAAAAACGTCATAATATATTATGGCATGAAATGTCAAAAAACGACATAGTATAGTATGGCATAAAATGTCAAAAATACATCATGGTATATTAAGGCATGAAAGTTCATAAAATCGTCATAGTATGGTCAGGCATGAGACGAAATACTATGATTAGGCATAAAAATGCCAAAAAAGATCTTAGTGTAGTATGGCAGAAAAATGTCAAAAAACATCATAGTATATTAAGGCATGAAAGTTCATAAAAATGTTATAGTATGGTCAGGCATGATCCGAAATAATATAATGACGCATAAAAATGTCAAAAACCTTCATAATATATTACGGCATTAAATGTCAAAAATACATCATAGTATATTAAGGCATAAAAGGTCATAAAATCGTCATAGTATGGTCAGGCATGAGATGAAATAATATAATTAGCCATAAAAATGCCAAAATAGATCTTAGTATAGTATGGCAGAAAAATGACAAAAAACGACATAGTATAGTATGTCATAAAATGTCAAAAATACATCATGGTATATTAAGGCATGAAAGTTCATAAAATCGTCATAGTATGGTCAGGCATGAGATGAAATAATATAATTAGCCATAAAAATGCCAAAATAGATCTTAGTATAGTATGGCAGAAAAATGACAAAAAACGACATAGGTATGGCATAAAATGTCAAAAATACATCATGGTATATTAAGGCATGAAAGTTCATAAAAATGTTATAGTATGGTCAGGTATGATCCGAAATAATATAATGAGGCAGAAAAATGTAAAAAAACGTCATAGTATAGTATGGCAGAAAATGTCAAAAATACATCAAAGTATATTAAGGCATAAAAGGTCATAAGATCATCGCAGTATGGTCTGGCATGAGATGAAATAATATAATTAGCCATAAAAATGCCAAAATAGATCTTAGTATAGTATGGCAAAAAAATTACAAATTACGACATAGTATAGTATGGCATAAAATGTCAAAAATACATCATGGTATATTAATGCATAAAAGGTCATAAAATCGTCATAGTATGGTCAGGCATGACACAAAATAATATAATTAGCCATAAAAATGCCAAAAAAGATCTTAGGGTAGTATGGCATAAAAATGACAAAAAACGACATAGTATAGTAAGGCATAAAAAGTCATAAAAATGCCAAAAAACATCATGGTATATTAAGGCATGAAAGTTCATAAAAACGTTATAGTATGGTCAGGCACGATCCGAAATAATATTATGAGGCATAAAATGTCAAAAAACGTCATAATATATTATGGCATGAAATGTCAAAAAACGACATAGTATAGTAAGGCATAAAAAGTCACAAAAAAGTCATAAAAACGACATAGGTATGGCATAAAATGTCAAAAAACTTCATAATATATTATGGCATGAAATGTCAAAAAACGTCATAGTATGGTCAGGCATGATCCGAAATAATATAATGACGCATAAAATGTCAAAAAACTTCATAATATATTACGGCATTAAATGTCAAAAATACATCATAGTATATTAAGGCATAAAAGGTCATAAAATCGTCATAGTATGGTCAGGCATGAGATGAAATAATATAATTAGCCATAAAAATGCCAAAATAGATCTTAGTATAGTATGGCAGAAAAATGACAAAAAACGACATAGTATAGTATGGCATAAAATGTCAAAAATACATCATGGTATATTAAGGCATAAAAGGTCATAAAATCGTCATAGTATGGTCAGGCATGAGATGAAATAATATAATTAGCCATAAAAATGCCAAAATAGATCTTAGTATAGTATTGCAGAAAATGTCAAAAATACACCATAGTATATTAAGGCATGAAAGTTCATAAAAATGTTATAGTATGGTCAGGCATGATCCGAAATAATATAATGAGGCACAAAAATGTCAAAAAACGACATAGTATAGTAAGGCATAAAAAGTCATAAAAATGCCAAAAAACATCATGGTATATTAAGGCATGAAAGTTCATAAAAATGTTATAGTATGGTCAGGCATGATCCGAAATAATATAATGAGGCATAAAATGTCAAAAATACATCATAGTATATTAAGGCATAAAAAGTCATAAAAATGCCAAAAAACATCATAGTATATTAAGGCATAAAAGGTCATGAGATCATCGAAGTATGGTCTGGCATGAGACGAAATAATATAATTAGCCATAAAAATGCCAAAATAGATCTTAGTATAGTATGGCAGAAAAATGACAAAAAACGACATAGTATAGTATGGCATAAAATGTCAAAAATACATCATGGTATATTAATGCATAAAAGGTCATAAAATCGTCATAGTATGGTCAGGCATGAGATGAAATAATATAATTAGCCATAAAAATGCCAAAATAGATCTTAGTATAGTATGGCAGAAAAATGTCGAAAATACATCATAGTATATTAAGGCTTCAAAGTTCATAAAAACATTATACAATGGTCTGGCATGAGACGAAATACTATAATAAGCCATAAAAATGCCAAAATAGATCTTAGTATAGTATGGCAGAAAAATGACAAAAAACGACATAGTATAGTATGGCATAAAATGTCAAAAATACATCATGGTATATTAAGGCATGAAAGTTCATAAAAATGTTATAGTATGGTCAGGCATGATCCGAAATAATATAATGAGGCATAAAAATGTCAAAAAACTTCATAATATATTACGGCATTAAATGTCAAAAATACATCATAGTATATTAATGCATAAAAGGTCATAAAATCGTCATAGTATGGTCAGGCATGAGATGAAATAATATAATTAGCCATAAAAATGCCAAAATAGATCTTAGTATAGTATTGCAGAAAATGTCAAAAATACACCATAGTACATTAAGGCATGAAAGTTCATAAAAATGTTATAGTATGGTCAGGCATGATCCGAAATAATATAATGAGGCACAAAAATGTCAAAAAACGTCATAATATATTACGGCATTAAATGTCAAAAATACATCATGGTATATTAAGGCATGAAAGTTCATAAAAACGTTATAGTATGGTCAGGCACGATCCGAAATAATATTATGAGGCATAAAAATGTCAAAAAACATCATAATATATTATGGCATGAAATGTCAAAAAACGACATAGTATAGTATGGCAGAAAATGTCAAAAATACACCATAGTATATTAAGGCATAAAAGGTCATGAGATCATCGCAGTATGGTCTGGAATGAGACGAAATAATATAATTAGCCATAAAAATGCCAAAATAGATCTTAGTATAGTATGGCAGAAAAATGACAAAAAACAACATAGGTATGGCATAAAATGTCAAAAATACATCATGGTATATTAAGGCATGAAAGTTCATAAAACTGTTATAGTATGGTCAGGCATGATCCGAAATAATATAATGAGGCAGAAAAATGTAAAAAAACGTCATAGTATAGTATGGCAGAAAATGTCAAAAATACATCAAAGTATATTAAGGCATAAAAGGTCATAAGATCATCGCAGTATGGTCTGGCATGAGACGAAATAATATAATTAGCCATGAAAATGCCAAAATAGATCTTAGTATAGTATGGCAGAAAAATGTCGAAAATACATCATAGTATATTAAGGCTTCAAATTTCATAAAAACATTATACTATGGTCTGGCATGAGACGAAATAATATAATTAGCCATAAAAATGCCAAAATAGATATTAGTATAGTATTGCAGAAAATGTCAAAAATACACCATAGTATATTAAGGCATGAAAGTTCATAAAAATGTTATAGTATGGTCAGGCATGATCCGAAATAATATAATGAGGCACAAAAATGTCAAAAAACGTCATAATATATTATGGCATGAAATGTCAAAAATACATCATGGTATATTAAGGCATGAAAGTTCATAAAAATGTTATAGTATGGTCAGGCATGATCCGAAATAATATAATGAGGCATAAAAATGTCAAAAACTTCATAATATATTACGGCATTAAATGTCAAAAATACATCATAGTATAATAATGCATAAAAGGTCATAAAATCGTCATAGTATGGTCAGGCATGAGACAAAATAATATAATTAGCCATAGAAATGCCAAAAAAGATCTTAGGGTAGTATGGCATAAAAATGTCAAAAAACGTCATAATATATTATGGCATGAAATGTCAAAAATACACCATAGTATATTAAGGCATTAAAGGTCATAAGATCATCGCAGTATGGTCTGGCATGAGATGAAATAATATAATTAGCCATAAAAATGCCAAAATAGATCTTAGTATAGTATGGCAGAAAATGTCAAAAATACATCATGGTATATTAAGGCATAAAAGGTCATAAGATCATCGCAGTATGGTCTGGCATGAGACGAAATAATATAATTAGCCATAAAAATGCCAAAATAGATCTTAGTATAGTATGGCAGAAAAATGTCGAAAATACATCATAGTATATTAAGGCTTCAAAGTTCATAAAAACATTATACAATGGTCTGGCATGAGAGGAAATACTATAATTAGCCATAAAAATGCCAAAAAAGATCTTAGGGTAGTATGGCATAAAAATGTCAAAAAACGTCATAATATATTATGGCATGAAATGTCAAAAAACGACATAGTATAGTATGGCAGAAAAATGTCGAAAATACATCATAGTATATTAAGGCTTCAAATTTCATAAAAACATTATACTATGGTCTGGCATGAGACGAAATAATATAATTAGCCATAAAAATGCCAAAATAGATATTAGTATAGTATTGCAGAAAATGTCAAAAATACACCATAGTATATTAAGGCATGAAAGTTCATAAAAATGTTATAGTATGGTCAGGCATGATCCGAAATAATATAATGAGGCACAAAAATGTCAAAAAACGTCATAATATATTATGGCATGAAATGTCAAAAATACATCATGGTATATTAAGGCATGAAAGTTCATAAAAACATTATACAATGGTCTGGCATGAGACGAAATACTATAATTAGCCATAAAAATGCCAAAATAGATCTTAGTATAGTATGGCAGAAAAATGACAAAAAACGACATAGTATAGTATGGCATAAAATGTCAAAAATACATCATGGTATATTAAGGCATGAAAGTTCATAAAAACATTATACAATGGTCTGGCATGAGACGAAATACTATAATTAGCCATAAAAATGCCAAAATAGATCTTAGTATAGTATGGCAGAAAAATGACAAAAAACGACATAGTATAGTATGGCATAAAATGTCAAAAATACATCATGGTATATTAAGGCATGAAAGTTCATAAAATCGTCATAGTATGGTCAGGCATGAGACGAAATACTATGATTAGGCATAAAAATGCCAAAAAAGATCTTAGTGTAGTATGGCAGAAAATGTCAAAAAACATCATAGTATATTAAGGCATGAAAGTTCATAAAAATGTTATAGTATGGTCAGGCATGATCCGAAATAATATAATGACGCATAAAATGTCAAAAACCTTCATAATATATTACGGCATTAAATGTCAAAAATACATCATAGTATATTAAGGCATAAAAGGTCATAAAATCGTCATAGTATGGTCAGGCATGAGATGAAATAATATAATTAGCCATAAAAATGCCAAAATAGATCTTAGTATAGTATGGCAGAAAAATGACAAAAAACGACATAGTATAGTATGGCATAAAATGTCAAAAATACATCATGGTATATTAAGGCATGAAAGTTCATAAAAATGTTATAGTATGGTCAGGCATGATCCGAAATAATATAATGAGGCCTAAAAATGTCAAAAAACGTCATAATATATTATGGCATGAAATGTCAAAAATACACCATAGTATATTAAGGCATAAAAGGTCATGAGATCATCGAAGTATGGTCTGGCATGAGACGGAATAATATAATTAGCCATAAAAATGCCAAAATAGATCTTAGTATAGTATGGCATAAAATGTTAAAAATACATCATGGTATATTAAGGCATAAAAGGTCATAAAATCGTCATAGTATGGTCAGGCATGAGATGAAATAATATAATTAGCCATAAAAATGCCAAAATAGATCTTAGTATAGTATGGCAGAAAAATGACAAAAAACGACATAGTATAGTATGGCATAAAATGTCAAAAATACATCATGGTATATTAATGCATAAAAGGTCATAAAATCCTCATAGTATGGTCAGGCATGAGATGAAATAATATAATTAGCCATAAAAATGCCAAAATAGATCTTAGTATAGTATTGCAGAAAATGTCAAAAATACACCATAGTATATTAAGGCATGAAAGTTCATAAAAATGTTATAGTATGGTCAGGCATGATCCGAAATAATATAATGAGGCACAAAAATGTCAAAAAACGTCATAATATATTACGGCATTAAATGTCAAAAATACATCATAGTATATTAAGGCATAAAAGGTCATAAAATCGTCATAGTATGGTCAGGCATGAGATGAAATAATATAATTAGCCATAAAAATGCCAAAATAGATCTTAGTATAGTATGGCAGAAAAATGACAAAAAACGACATAGTATAGTATGGCATAAAATGTCAAAAATACATCATGGTATATTAAGGCATGAAAGTTCATAAAAATGTTATAGTATGGTCAGGCATGATCCGAAATAATATAATGAGGCATAAAAATGTCAAAAAACGTCATAATATATTATGGCATGAAATGTCAAAAATACACCATAGTATATTAAGGCATAAAAGGTCATAAGATCATCAAAGTATGGTCTGGCATGAGACGGAATAATATAATTAGCCATAAAAATGCCAAAATAGATCTTAGTATAGTATGGCATAAAATGTCAACAATACATCATGGTATATTAAGGCATAAAAGGTCATAAAATCGTCATAGTATGGTCAGGCATGAGATGAAATAATATAATTAGCCATCAAAATGGCAAAATAGATCTTAGTATAGTATGGCAGAAAAATGACAAAAAACGACATAGTATAGTATGGCATAAAATGTCAAAAATACATCATGGTATATTAATGCATAAAAGGTCATAAAATCCTCATAGTATGGTCAGGCATGAGATGAAATAATATAATTAGCCATAAAAATGCCAAAATAGATCTTAGTATAGTATTGCAGAAAATGTCAAAAATACACCATAGTATATTAAGGCATGAAAGTTCATAAAAATGTTATAGTATGGTCAGGCATGATCCGAAATAATATAATGAGGCACAAAAATGTCAAAAAACGTCATAATATATTACGGCATTAAATGTCAAAAATACATCATGGTATATTAAGCCATTAAAGTTCATAAAAATGTTATAGTATGGTCAGGCATGATCCGAAATAATATAATGAGGCATAAAAATGTCAAAAAACGTCATAATATATTACGGCATTAAATGTCAAAAATACATCATAGTATATTAATGCATAAAAGGTCATAAAATCGTCATAGTATGGTCAGGCATGAGATGAAATAATATAATTAGCCATAAAAATGCCAAAATAGATCTTAGTATAGTATGGCAGAAAATGTCAAAAATACACCATAGTACATTAAGGCATGAAAGTTCATAAAAATGTTATAGTATGGTCAGGCATGATCCGAAATAATATAATGAGGCACAAAAATGTCAAAAAACGTCATAATATATTACGGCATTAAATGTCAAAAATACATCATGGTATATTAAGGCATGAAAGTTCATAAAAACGTTATAGTATGGTCAGGCACGATCCGAAATAATATTATGAGGCATAAAAATGTCAAAAAACGTCATAATATATTATGGCATGAAATGTCAAAAAACGACATAGTATAGTATGGCAGAAAATGTCAAAAATACACCATAGTATATTAAGGCATAAAAGGTCATGAGATCATCGCAGTATGGTCTGGAATGAGACGAAATAATATAATTAGACATAAAAATGCCAAAATAGATCTTAGTATAGTATGGCAGAAAAATGACAAAAAACGACATAGGTATGGCATAAAATGTCAAAAATACATCATGGTATATTAAGGCATGAAAGTTCATAAAAATGTTATAGTATGGTCAGGCATGATCCGAAATAATATAATGAGGCAGAAAAATGTAAAAAAACGTCATAGTATAGTATGGCAGAAAATGTCAAAAATACATCAAAGTATATTAAGGCATAAAAGGTCATAAGATCATCGCAGTATGGTCTGGCATGAGACGAAATAATATAATTAGCCATAAAAATGCCAAAATAGATCTTAGTATAGTATGGCAGAAAAATGTCGAAAATACATCATAGTATATTAAGGCTTCAAATTTCATAAAAACATTATACTATGGTCTGGCATGAGACGAAATAATATAATTAGCCATAAAAATGCCAAAATAGATATTAGTATAGTATTGCAGAAAATGTCAAAAATACACCATAGTATATTAAGGCATGAAAGTTCATAAAAATGTTATAGTATGGTCAGGCATGATCCGAAATAATATAATGAGGCACAAAAATGTCAAAAAACGTCATAATATATTACGGCATTAAATGTCAAAAATACATCATGGTATATTAAGGCATGAAAGTTCATAAAAATGTTATAGTATGGTCAGGCATGATCCGAAATAATATAATGAGGCATAAAAATGTCAAAAAACTTCATAATATATTATGGCATGAAATGTCAAAAATACACCATAGTATATTAAGGCATAAAAGGTCATAAGATCATCGCAGTATGGTCTGGCATGAGATGAAATAATATAATTAGCCATAAAAATGCCAAAATAGATCTTAGTATAGTATGGCAGAAAAATGACAAAAAACGACATAGTATAGTATGGCAGAAAATGTCAAAAATACATCATGGTATATTGAGGCATGAAAGTTCATAAAATGTTATAGTATGGTCAGGCATGAGACGAAATAATATAATGACGCATAAAAATGTCAAAAAACGTCATAATATATTACGGCATTAAATGTCAAAAATACATCATAGTATATTAAGGCATAAAAGGTCATAAAATCGTCATAGTATGGTCAGGCATGAGACGAAATACTATAATTAGCCATAAAAATGCCAAAAAAGATCTTAGGGTAGTATGGCATAAAAATGTCAAAAAACATCATAATATATTATGGCATGAAATGTCAAAAAACGACATAGTATAGTATGGCAGAAAATGTCAAAAATACACCATAGTATATTAAGGCATAAAAGGTCATAAAATCGTCATAGTATGGTCAGGCATGAGACAAAATAATATAATTGGCCATAAAAATGCCAAAATAGATCTTAGTATAGTATGGCAGAAAAATGTCGAAAATACATCATAGTATATTAAGGCTTCAAATTTCATAAAAACATTATACTATGGTCTGGCATGAGACGAAATAATATAATTAGCCATAAAAATGCCAAAATAGATATTAGTATAGTATTGCAGAAAATGTCAAAAATACACCATAGTATATTAAGGCATGAAAGTTCATAAAAATGTTATAGTATGGTCAGGCATGATCCGAAATAATATAATGAGGCACAAAAATGTCAAAAAACGTCATAATATATTACGGCATTAAATGTCAAAAATACATCATGGTATATTAAGGCATGAAAGTTCATAAAAATGTTATAGTATGGTCAGGCATGATCCGAAATAATATAATGAGGCATAAAATGTCAAAAAACGTCATAATATATTATGGCATGAAATGTCAAAAATACACCATAGTATATTAAGGCATAAAAGGTCATAAGATCATCGCAGTATGGTCTGGCATGAGATGAAATAATATAATTAGCCATAAAAATGCCAAAATAGATCTTAGTATAGTATGGCAGAAAAATGACAAAAAACGACATAGTATAGTATGGCAGAAAATGTCAAAAATACATCATGGTATATTGAGGCATGAAAGTTCATAAAATGTTATAGTATGGTCAGGCATGAGACGAAATAATATAATGACGCATAAAAATGTCAAAAAACGTCATAATATATTACGGCATTAAATGTCAAAAATACATCATAGTATATTAAGGCATAAAAGGTCATAAAATCGTCATAGTATGGTCAGGCATGAGACGAAATACTATAATTAGCCATAAAAATGCCAAAAAAGATCTTAGTATAGTATGGCAGAAAAATCACAAAAAACGACATAGGTATGGCTTAAAATGTCAAAAATACATCATGGTATATTAAGGCATGAAAGATCATAAAAATGTCATATTATGGTCAGGCATGAGACGAAATACTATAATTAGCCATAAAAATGCCAAAAAAGATCAGAGTGTAGTATGGCATAAAAATGTCAAAAAACATCATAATATATTATGGCATGAAATGTCAAAAAACGACATAGTATAGTATGGCAGAAAATGTCAAAAATACACCATAGTATATTAAGGCATAAAAGGTCATAAAATCGTCATAGTATGGTCAGGCATGAGACAAAATAATATAATTGGCCATAAAAATGCCAAAATAGATCTTAGTATAGTATGGCAGAAAAATCACAAAAAACGACATAGGTATGGCTTAAAATGTCAAAAATACATCATGGTATATTAAGGCATGAAAGATCATAAAAATGTCATATTATGGTCAGGCATGAGACGAAATACTATAATTAGCCATAAAAATGCCAAAAAAGATCTTAGTGTAGTATGGCAGAAAAATGTCAAAAAAAGGGGGTGTCGTGTGGCGTAGTGGTCTAAGCAGGCGCCCCATGTGTAGAGGCTACAGTCCTCGCTGCAGTTGGCCCCGGTTCGAATCACGCATCGGACAGCCTAATAAAGGCATAAAAACCTCAAAAATATACGTAAAAAAGAAAATGTCAAAAATACATCACAGTAAATTAAGGCTTCAAAGTTCATAAAAACATTATACTATGGTCTGGCATGAGACGAAATACTATAATTAGCACTAAAAATGCCAAAAAAGATCTTAGTATAGTATGGCAGAAAAATGACAAAAAACGACATAGGTATGGCATAAAATGTCAAAAATACATCATGGTATATTAAGGCATGAAAGTTCATAAAAATGTTATAGTATGGTCAGGCATGAGACGAAATATTATGATTAGCCATAAAAATGCCAAAAAAGATCTTAGTGTAGTATGGCAGAAAATGTCAAAAATACATCATAGTATATTAATGCATGAAAGTTCATAAAAATGTTACAGTATGGTCAGGCATGAAAAGTCACAGTATAATAAGGCATAAAAAGTCATAAAAACTTCATAGTACAGTAAGGCATAAAAAGTCATAAAAACGACATAGTATAATAAGGCATAAAAAGTCACAAAAAAGTCATAGTATAGTAAGGCATGAAAAGTCATAGTATAGTAAGGCGTAAAAAGTCATGAAAACGAAAAAGTGTATTCAGGCATAAAAAGTCACAAAAAAGTCATAATATAGTAAGGCATGAAAAGTCACAATATAATAAGGCATAAAAAGTCACAAAATAGTCATAATATAGTAGGGCATATAAAGTCATAAAAACGAAAAAGTGTAGTCAGGCATAAAAAGTCATAGTACAGCAAGGCATAAAAAGTCACAAAAAAGTCATAATATAGTAAGGCATGAAAAGTCATATTAAAGCAAGGCATAAAAAGTCATAAAAAAGATAGTACATTAAGGCATAAAAAGTCACAAAAAAGTCAGATTATAGTAAGGCATGAAAAGTCATAGTATAGTAAGGCATCAAAAGTCATAAAAACGTCATAGTATAGTAAGGCATAAAAAGTCATAGTACAGCAAGGCATAAAAAGTCATAAAAACGACATAGTATATTAAGGCATGAAAAGTCACAAAAAAGTCATAATATAGTAAGGCATGAAAAGTCACAGTATAATAAGGCATAAAAAGTCATAAAAACGACATAGTATAGTAAGGCATAAAAAGTCATAGTACAGCAAGGCGTAAAAAGTCATAAAAACGAGATAGTATATTAAGACTAGTGTGAATGTCACAATGGAAAAGTTTGTCCAAAGTCCACAAGTTTGGTGTCTACGGACTCGGCTTGTCACGCTGAGTAACATATGTCAGCCCCAGCCTTCTGAGTCGCTCCCTTCCGAAGGGTCATCTGTCATATGCTGAGGTGCCACACCATTAAGACTAGTGTGAATGTCACAACGGAAAAGTTTGTCCAAAGTCCACAAGTTTGGTGTCTACGGACTCGGCTCGTCACGCTGAGTAACATATGTCAGCCCCAGCGTTCTGAGTCGCTCCCTTCCGAAGGGTCATCTCTCATATGCTGAGGTGCCACACCATTAAGACTAGTGTGAATGTCACAACGGAAAAGTTTGTCCAAAGTCCACAAGTTTGGTGTCTACGGACTCGGCTCGTCACGCTGAGTAACATATGTCAGCCCCAGCCTTCTGAGTCGCTCCCTTCCGAAGGGCCGCCATGGGTCATCTCTCATATGCTGAGGTGCCACACCATTAAGACTAGTGTGAATGTCACAACGGTAAAGTTTGTCCAAAGTCCACAAGTTTGGTGTCTACGGACTCGGCTCGTCACACTGAGCAACATATGTCAGCCCCAGCCTTCTGAGTCGCTCCCTTCCGAAGGGCCGCCATGGGCGGTCTCTCATACGCTGCCGGGAGACACGGTTAAATTCTGTGTTTTAATAATTTCCAAAAAATTTTCTCAAAAGCCCACAAATTTGGTATCTACGGAATTGTCACGTCACGCTGAGTAACATATGTCAGCCCCAGGCTTCTAAGTCGCTCCCTTCGGAAGGGATGCCTCGTTAAACGTCTCAGAGGCCCGCTTGCTGGGACGAAAAATTTTGTCAAAAGTCCACAAGTTTGGTGTCTACGGACTCGGCTCGTCACGCTGAGTAACATATGTCAGCCCCAGCCTTCTGAGTCGCTACCTTCCGAAGGGTCATCTCTCATATGCTGAGGTGCCACACCATTAAGACTAGTGTGAATGTCACAACGGAAAGGTTTGTTCAAAGTCCACAAGTTTGGTGTCTACGGACTCGGCTCGTCACGCTGAGTAACATATGTCAGCCCCAGCCTTCTGAGTCGCTCCCTTCCGAAGGGCCGCCATGGGCGGTCTCTCATACGCTGCCGGGAGACACGGTTAAATTCTGTGTTTTAATAATTTCCAAAAAATTTTCTCAAAAGCCCACAAATTTGGTATCTACGGAATTGTCACGTCACGCTGAGTAACATATGTCAGCCCCAGGCTTCTAAGTCGCTCCCTTCGGAAGGGATGCCTCGTTAAACGTCTCAGAGGCCCGCTTGCTGGGACGAAAAATTTTGTCAAAAGTCCACAAGTTTGGTGTCTACGGACTCGGCTCGTCACGCTGAGTAACATATGTCAGCCCCAGCCTTCTGAGTCGCTCCCTTCCGAAGGGCCGCCATGGGTCATCTCTCATATGCTGAGGTCCCACACCTTAAGACTAGTGTGAATGTCACAACGGAAAAGTTTGTCCAAAGTCCACAAGTTTGGTGTCTACGGACTCGGCTCGTCACGCTGAGCAACATATGTCAGCCCCAGCCTTCTGAGTCGCTCCCTTCCGAAGGGTCGCCATGGGTCATCTCTCATATGCTGAGGTGCCACACCATTAAGACTAGTGTGAATGTCACAACGGAAAAGTTTGTCCAAAGTCCACAAGTTTGGTGTCTACGGACTCGGCTCGTCACGCTGAGTAACATATTTCAGCCCCAGCCTTCTGAGTCGCTCCCTTCCGAAGGGCCGCCATGGGCGGTCTCTCATACGCTGCCGGGAGACACGGTTAAATTCTGTGTTTTAATAATTTCCAAAAAATTTTCTCAAAAGTCCACATATTTGGTATCTACGGAATCGTCACGTCACGCTGAGTAACATCTGTCAGCCCCAGGCTTCTAAGTCGCTCCCTTCGGAAGGGATGCCTCGTTAAACGTCTCCGAGGCCCGCTTGCTGGGACGAAAAATTTTGTCAAAAGTCCACAAATTGGGTATCTACGGACTCGGCTCGTCACGCTGAGTAACATATGTCAGCCCCAGCCTTCTGAGTCGCTCCTTTCCGTAGGGTCATCTCTCATATGCTGAGGTGCCACACCATTAAGACTATTGTGAATGTCACAACGGAAAAGTTTATCCAAAGTCCACAAGTTTGGTGTCTACGGACTCGGCTCGTCACGCTGAGTAACATATCGACACCCTCTTAAAATAATGGCCTAAGTCATTTTTTCAGGTTTTTCAGGAAACACAAAAAACTCAACAAAAGAGTCACACTTTTGACATAGGCCATTATACAACCGGGGGTAGAATTGCATGTTCCCCTCAACTGAGGATTCAGGCGATTTTACCAGAGGTGGCCAGCATCATGAGGGGGTGATTTAGGCAAAAAAAACATTTTTGTCAAAACATGACTTAGGCCATTATTTTAGGAAGGTGACGATATGTCAGCCCCAGCCTTCTGAGTCGCTCCGTCCCGAAGGGCCGCCATGGGCGGTCTCTCATACGCTGCCGGGAGACACGGTTAAATTCTGTGTTTTAATAATTTCCAAAAAATTTTCTCAAAAGTCCACATATTTGGTATCTACGGAATCATCACGTCACGCTGAGTAACATATGTCAGCCCCAGGCTTCTAAGTCGCTCCCTTCGGAAGGGATGCCTCGTTAAACGTCTCCGAGGCCCGCTTGCTGGGACGAAAAATTTTGTCAAAAGTCCACAAATTGGGTATCTACGGACTCGGCTCGTCACGCTGAGTAACATATGTCAGCCCCAGCTTTCTGAGTCGCTCCCTTCCGAAGGGTCATCTCTCATATGCTGAGGTGCCACACCATTAAGACTAGTGTGAATGTCACAACGGAAAAGTTTGTCCAAAGTCCACAAGTTTGGTGTCTACGGACTCGGCTCGTCACGCTGAGTAACATATGTCAGCCCCAGCCTTCTGAGTCGCTCCCTTCCGAAGGGCCGCCATGGGTCATCTCTCATATGCTGAGGTGCCACACCATTAAGACTAGTGTGAATGTCACAACGGAAAAGTTTTTCCAAAGTCCACAAGTTTTGTGTCTACGGACTCGGCTCGTCACGCTGAGTAACATATGTCAGCCCCAGCCTTCTGAGTCGCTCCGTCCCGAAGGGCCGCCATGGGCGGTCTCTCATACGCTGCCGGGAGACACGGTTAAATTCTGTGTTTTAATAATTTCCAAAAAATTTTCTCAAAAGTCCACATATTTGGTATCTACGGAATCATCACGTCACGCTGAGTAACATCTGTCAGCCCCAGCCTTCTGAGTCGCTCTCTTCTGAAGGGCCGCCATGGGCGGTCTCTCATATGCTGCCCGGAGACACGGTTAAATTCTGTGTTTTAATAATTTCCAAAAAATTTTCCCAAAAGTCCACATATTTGGTATCTACGGAATCAGCATGTCACGCTGAATGACATATGTCAGCCCCAGGCTTCTAAGTCGCTCCCTTCGGAAGGGTCATCTCTCATATGCTGAGGTGCCACACCATTAAGACTAGTGTGAATGTCACAACGGAAAAGTTTGTCCAAAGTCCACAAGTTTTGTGTCTACGGACTCGGCTCGTCACGCTGAGTAACATATGTCAGCCCCAGCCTTCTGAGTCGCTCCCTTCCGAAGGGCCGCCATGGGCGGTCTCTCATATGCTGCCGGGAGACACGGTTAAATTCTGTGTTTTAATAATTTCCAAAAAATTTTCTCAAAAGCCCACATATTTGGTATCTACGGAATCGTCACGTCACGCTGAGTAACATATGTCAGCCCCAGGCTTCTAAGTCGCTCCCTTCGGAACGGATGCCTCGTTAAACGTGTCCGAGGCCCGCTTGCTGGGACGAAAAATTTTGTCCAAAGTCCACAAATTGGGTATCTACGGACTCGGCTCGTCACGCTGAGTAACATATGTCAGCCCCAGCCTTCTGAGTCGCTCCCTTCCGAACGGCCGCCATGGGTCATCTCTCATATGCTGAGGTGCCACACCATTAAGACTAGTGTGAATGTCACAACGGAAAAGTTTGTCCAAAGTCCACAAGTTTGGTGTCTACGGACTCGGCTCGTCACGCTGAGTAACATATGTCAGCCCCAGCCTTCTGAGTCGCTCCCTTCCGAAGGGTCGCCATGGCGGTCTCTCATACGCTGCCGGGAGACACGGTTAAATTCTGTGTTTTAATCATTTCCAAAAAATTTTCTCAAAAGCCCACAAATTTGGTATCTACGGAATCGTCACGTCACGCTGAGTAACATATGTCAGCCCCAGGCTTCTACGTCGCTCCCTTCGAAGGGATGCCTCGTTAAACGTCTCCGAGGCCCGCTTGCTGGGACGAAAAATTTTGTCAAAAGTCCACAAATTGGTATCTACGGACTCGGCTCGTCACGCTGAGTAACATATGTCAGCCCCAGCCTTCTGAGTCGCTCCCTTCCGAAGGGTCATCTCTCATATGCTGAGGTGCCACACCATTAAGACTAGTGTGAATGTCACAACGGAAAAGTTTGTCCAAAGTCCACAAGTTTGGTGTCTACGGACTCGGCTCGTCACGCTGAGTAACATATGTCAGCCCCAGCCTTCTGAGTCGCTCCCTTCCGAAGGGCCGCCATGGGCGGTCTCTCATATGCTGCCGGGAGACACGGTTAAATTCTGTGTTTTAATAATTTCCAAAAAATTTTCTCAAAAGCCCACATATTTGGTATCTACGGAATCGTCACGTCACGCTGAGTAACATATGTCAGCCCCAGGCTTCTAAGTCGCTCCCTTCGGAACGGATGCCTCGTTAAACGTGTCCGAGGCCCGCTTGCTGGGACGAAAAATTTTGTCCAAAGTCCACAAATTGGGTATCTACGGACTCGGCTCGTCACGCTGAGTAACATATGTCAGCCCCAGCCTTCTGAGTCGCTCCCTTCCGAACGGCCGCCATGGGTCATCTCTCATATGCTGAGGTGCCACACCATTAAGACTAGTGTGAATGTCACAACGGAAAAGTTTGTCCAAAGTCCACAAGTTTGGTGTCTACGGACTCGGCTCGTCACGCTGAGTAACATATGTCAGCCCCAGCCTTCTGAGTCGCTCCCTTCCGAAGGGCCGCCATGGGCGGTCTCTCATACGCTGCCGGGAGACACGGTTAAATTCTGTGTTTTAATCATTTCCAAAAAATTTTCTCAAAAGCCCACAAATTTGGTATCTACGGAATCGTCACGTCACGCTGAGTAACATATGTCAGCCCCAGGCTTCTACGTCGCTCCCTTCGGAAGGGATGCCTCGTTAAACGTCTCCGAGGCCCGCTTGCTGGGACGAAAAATTTTGTCAAAAGTCCACAAATTGGGTATCTACGGACTCGGCTCGTCACGCTGAGTAACATATGTCAGCCCCAGCCTTCTGAGTCGCTCCCTTCCGAAGGGTCATCTCTCATATGCTGAGGTGCCACACCATTAAGACTAGTGTGAATGTCACAACAGAAAAGTTTGTCCAAAGTCCACAAGTTTGGTGTCTACGGACTCGGCTCGTCACGCTGAGTAACATATGTCAGCCCCAGCCTTCTGAGTCGCTCCGTTCCGAAGGGCCGCCATGGGCGGTCTCTCATACGCTGCCGGGAGACACGGTTAAATTCTGTGTTTTAATAATTTCCAAAAAATGTTCTCAAAAGTCCACATATTTGGTATCTACGGAATCGTCACGTCACGCTGAGTAACATATGTCAGCCCCAGGCTTCTAAGTCGCTCCCTTCGGAAGGGATGCCTCGTTAAACGTCTCAGAGGCCCGCTTGCTGGGACGAAAAATTTTGTCAAAAGTCCACAAATTGGGTATCTACGGACTCGGCTCGTCACGCTGAGTAACATATGTCAGCCCCAGCCTTCTGAGTCGCTCCCTTCCGAAGGGTCATCTCTCATATGCTGAGGTGCCACACCATTAAGACTAGTGTGAATGTCACAACGGAAAAGTTTGTCCAAAGTCCACAAGTTTGGTGTCTACGGACTCGGCTCGTCACGCTGAGTAACATATGTCAGCCCCAGCCTTCTGAGTCGCTCCCTTCCGAATGGCCGCCATGGGTCATCTCTCATATGCTGAGGTGCCACACCATTAAGACTAGTGTGAATGTCACAACGGAAAAGTTTATCCAAAGTCCACAAGTTTGGTGTCTACGGACTCGGCTCGTCACGCTGAGTAACATATGTCAGCCCCAGCCTTCTGAGTCGCTCTCTTCTGAAGGGCCGCCATGGGCGGTCTCTCATATGCTGCCCGGAGACACGGTTAAATTCTGTGTTTTAATAATTTCCAAAAAATTTTCCCAAAAGTCCACATATTTGGTATCTACGGAATCAGCATGTCACGCTGAATGACATATGTCAGCCCCAGGCTTCTAAGTCGCTCCCTTCGGAAGGGATGCCTCGTTAAACGTGTCAGAGGCCCGCTTGCTGGGACGAAAAATTTTGTCAAAAGTCCACAAATTGGGTATCTACGGACTCGGCTCGTCACGCTGAGTACCATATGTCAGCCCCAGCATTCTGAGTCGCTCCCTTCCGAAGGGTCATCTCTCATATGCTGAGGTGCCACACCATTAAGACTAGTGTGAATGTCACAACGGAAAAGTTTGTCCAAAGTCCACAAGTTTGGTGTCTACGGACTCTGCTCGTCACGCTGAGTAACATATGTCAGCCCCAGCCTTCTGAGTCGCTCCCTTCCGAAGGGCCGCCATGGGTCATCTCTCATATGCTGAGGTGCCACACCGTTAAGGCATAAAAGGTTATAAAATCATCATGTTATGGTCAGGCATGAGACGAAATACTATAATTAGCCATAAAAATGTCAAAAAAGATCTTAGTGTAGTATGGCAGAAAAATGTCAAAAAAATGGGGTGTCGTGTGGCGTAGTGGTCTAAGCAGGTGTCCCATGTGCAGAGGCTACCGTCCTTGCTGCAGTTGGCCCTGGTTTGAATCCCGCATCGGACAGCCTAATAAAGGCATAAAAGCCCCAAAAATATACTTAAAATAGAAAATGCCAAAAATACATCATAGTATATTAAGGCTTCAAAGTTCATAAAAACATTATACTATGGTCTGGCATGAGACGAAATAATATAATTAGCCATAAAAATGCCAAAAAACATCTTATTGTAGTATCGCAGAAAAATGTCAAAAAAACGGGGTGTCGTGTGGTAAAGTGGTCTAAGCAGGCGCCCCATGTGTAGAGGCTACAGTCCTCGCTGCAGTTGGCCCCGGTTCGAATCCCGCATCGGACAGCCTAACAAAGGCATAAAAGCCCAGAAAAATATACTTAAAAAAGAAAATGTCAAAAATACATCATAGTATATTAAGGCTTCAAAGTTCATAAAAAAGTTATACTATGATCTGGCATGAGACGAAATACTATAATTAGCGATAAAAATGCCAAAAAAGATCTTAGGGTAGTATGGCAGAAAAATGACAAAAAACGTCATAGTATGGCATAAAATGTCAAAAATACATCATGGTATATTAAGGCATGAAAGTTCATAAAAATGTTATAGTATGGTCAGGCATGATCCGAAATAATATAATGAGGCATAAAAATGTCAGAAAGCGTCATAATATACTATGGCATGAAATGTCAAAAAATTTCATAATATATTATGGCATTAAATGTCAAAAATACATCACAGTATATTAAGGCATAAAAGGTCATAAAATTGTCATATTATGGTCAGGCATGAGACGAAATACTAAAATTAGCCATAAAAATGCCAAAAAAAATCTTAGTGTAGTATGGCAGAAAAATGTCAAAAAACGTCATAGTACATTAAGGCATGAAAGTTCATAAAAATGTTATAGTATGGTCAGGCATGATCCGAAATAATATAATGAGGTACAAAAATGTCCAAAAACGTCATAATATATCACGGCATTAAATGTCAAAAATACATCATAGTATATTAAGGCATAAAAGGTCATAAAATCGTCATAGTATGGTCAGGCATGAGACGAAATACTATGATTAGGCATAAAAATGCCAAAAAAGATCTTAGTGTAGTATGGCAGAAAAATGTCAAAAAACATCATAGTATATTAAGGCATGAAAGTTCATAAAAATGTTATAGTATGGTCAGGCATGATCCGAAATAATATAATGAGGCATAAAAATGTCAAAAAACTTCATAATATATTACGGCATTAAATGTCAAAAATACATCATAGTATATTAATGCATAAAAGGTCATAAAATCGTCATAGTATGGTCAGGCATGAGACAAAATAATATAATTAGCCATAAAAATGCCAAAATAGATCTTAGTATAGTATGGCAGAAAATGTCGAAAATACATCATAGTATATTAAGGCTTCAAAGTTCATAAAAACATTATACAATGGTCTGGCATGAGACGAAATACTATAATTAGCCATAAAAATGCCAAAATAGATCTTAGTATAGTATTGCAGAAAATGTCAAAATACATCATGGTATATTAAGGCATGAAAGTTCATAAAAATGTTATAGTATGGTCAGGCATGATCCGAAATAATATAATGAGGCATAAAAATGTCAAAAAACGTCATAATATATTATGGCATGAAATGTCAAAAAACGGCATAGTATAGCATGGCAGAAAATGTCAAAAATACACCATAGTATATTAAGGCATAAAAGGTCATGAGATCATCGCAGTATGGTCTGGCATGAGACGGAATAATATAATTAGCCATAAAAATGCCAAAATAGATCTTAGTATAGTATGGCAGAAAAATGACAAAAAACGACATAGTATAGTATGGCATAAAATGTCAAAAATACATCATGGTATATTAAGGCATGAAAGTTCATAAAAATGTTATAGTATGGTCAGGCATGAGACGAAATACTATGATTAGGCATAAAAATGCCAAAATAGATCTTAGTATAGTATGGCAGAAAATGTCGAAAATACATCATAGTATATTAAGGCTTCAAAGTTCATAAAAACATTATACTATGGTCTGGCATGAGACGAAATACTATAATTAGCCATAAAAATGCCAAAAGAGATCTTAGTCTAGTATTGCAGAAAAATGTCAAAAAAAACGGGGTGTCGTGTGGCATAGTGGTCTAAGCAGGCGCCCCATACGTAGAGGCCACAGTCCTCGATCTTAGCATAGTATGGCAGAAAAATGACAAAAAACGACATAGGTATGGCATAAAATGTCAAAAATACACCATAGTATATTAAGGCATGAAAGTTCATAAAAATGTTATAGTATGGTCAGGCATGATCCGAAATAATATAATGAGGCACAAAAATGTCAAAAAACGTCATAATATATTACGGCATTAAATGTCAAAAATACATCATAGTATATTAAGGCATAAAAGGTCATAAAATCGTCATAGTATGGTCAGGCATGAGACGAAATACTATGATTAGGCATGAAAATGCCAAAAAAGATCTTAGTGTAGTATGGCAGAAAAATGACAAAAAAAACGGGGTGTCGTGTGGCATAGTGGTCTAAGCAGGCGCCCCATACGTAGAGGCCACAGTCCTCGATCTTAGCATAGTATGGCAGAAAAATGACAAAAAACAACATAGGTATGGCATAAAATGTCAAAAATACACCATAGTATATTAAGGCATGAAAGTTCATAAAAATGTTATAGTATGGTCAGGCATGATCCGAAATAATATAATGAGGCACAAAAATGTCAAAAAACGTCATAATATATTACGGCATTAAATGTCAAAAATACATCATAGTATATTAAGGCATAAAAGGTCATAAAATCGTCATAGTATGGTCAGGCATGAGACGAAATACTATGATTAGGCATGAAAATGCCAAAAAAGATCTTAGTGTAGTATGGCAGGAAAATGACAAAAAACGACATAGTATAGTATGGCATAAAATGTCAAAAATACATCATAGTATATTAAGGCATAAAAAGTCACAAAAAAGTCATAATATAGTAAGGCATGAAAAGTCACAGTATAATATGGCATAAAAAGTCATAAAAACGTCATAGTATAGTAAGGCATAAAAAGTAATGAAAACTTCATAGTACAGTAAGGCATAAAAAGTCATAAAAACGACGAAGGAGAGAAAATTGGTAAGACAACAAGAAGGCAAGGCAGCTTAGAAGGTGCTTGTGATTGGGAAATGCAGGTAGATTTAGGAGGAAAGCTTGTTGTTCCCCAGGAAATAGCCATTACAAAGCTAAGGCCTGATATAGTTTTGTGGTCTAGGAGTAGAATGAAAGTATATTTCATAGAGCTGACTGTTCCGTGGGAGGCCTTAGTTGAAGAAGCATATGAAAGGAAAAAGCTCAGGTATGCAGAGTTAGGGGCAGAAGCAGAGCAGCGAGGATGGAAAGTTAGGATTTGTCCAGTGGAAGTAGGATGTAGAGGATTTGTAGCAAGGTCTGTTGTCTCTTTGGTGAGGGAGTTAGGAGCAAGTGGACAGAGTGTGAGGAAAATTGTAAAGGACATGTCAGATGAGGCAGCAAGATCCAGTCAGTGGATTTGGATGAGAAGAAGTAATGGTAGCTGGGGGCCCAGCAGGTGGAGCACTTAGGATAGACAGACTCTTAGGAGAAGCAAGGAAGAAATCCAGGAAGAGGAAGTGTTTTTAAGTGGGGGTGTGGCCTGTGTGAGCCTCTTTGAGACCATGCGGTTAGTCCAGGTGAGGTGGCCTGTATTGTTTGCTTGTATTGAATTGGTTTGTAGTGTGTCTTTGGCTGTTTAGGTGAGTTTGATTGTTTGTTTGTTTGATGTCTTGGAGAGTGGGGGAGTAGGGGGGGTAGAGCACAGCCTAACCCGGCGGGGGAGAGTTTAGCTCAAAAGGCATCTCTCCTTGACTCTACCTCCCTCATTCAAAATGGCTGCCACTTTCTCCAACTGTTTAGGGGAGTTTGTTTGCTGAATCTGCTTAATCTGCTAGTGTGTTTTGTCAGAGTTGATGATGGTGTTGTTTGTGGTAGCATAGGCAAGATAAAGAAAATAGTCGTGGTGTGAGGAGCAGTGATGGCTGGCATTAGGGGAGTGACTCTGGGACGCCAGTGATCACTGTCTAGCCTCCTGGAGGTGTCGTGGGACCAACTAGACGAAACACTGGTGAAAGGAGGTTCCCACCTGATGACCCCAAAGACATGTTAGTTATCACTGCTCATTAGTCTGTATAGCTAAATTAATAGTTATCATAGGACATGTTAAGCTTAGGGAGCTATTCACTGAGTCTGGTCCATTTTCTGTAGCACAAGCTTCTTGTGTTTATCTTAAATGAAGAGTTATAGCATAGTAAGGCATAAAAAGCCATGTAAAACTCATTGTACATTAAGTCATGAAAGATATTTTCTGTGGTTGTAGTTTAATTTCATTGGAGGTGTGTTGTCTTTCACTGTGCTCACAAAGTAAATGTTAACTTTGTTAAAATCATTAAGGTTTACACTTTTTCACGGAAACTACTGTACTATAGCTGAATACACTTCATTTTCACAGAAAGAAGCAAGAAATAAATATCAAATGATGAATAACATTGAGTTACACAAGATAGACAGGAGGTTATGTCCCAACTCTGGCTGTTTCTAAATACCCAGGAAGTTTTTTAGTCACACCAATAATCTACTCTGAAATTTGTAGCCTGTAATCTAAATCTTAACTGTTTTCAACAGTTAAGAGACAATCAAATCAAGTTTGATGTTTGACAGCCAAAACAACGAAGTCACACAGTTCAGTATCTTAATCAATAGATCAGACAGAAATCCTTATTCACTTATATGAAACTTTATTTATATTTTTCAGTGTTTCCATGGTGACTCTAATAGTGAGAGTCCATGATGCACTTCATGCTCATGAACTTCATGTTGCCCATGCCCATGTTCATGAAGCTCCTGTACTCTCCAGGCCTCATGTACATCATCCTGCCTCTGTAGTGGGGCTGCTCATACATCAGCCAGTGTCCGTCCATCACGTGGCAAGACATGCAGTTGGACATGCGGTAACGATCCATGACATTGTCACAGTCGTCCATCAGCTCGGACATCTGGCCTCCAAAGTTCTCCCTCTCATAGATCCTCATTCTGTATGAGCCACGGTACTGGAACACATCAGTAATCAATATACAATCATTAGTCAGTGTTCACTGATAGTGAGTTTAGGTAGAACTCAGGACCACAGGAAATCACTCGTTATTTGTACCTAACATACTACATGGTCAAAAATATGTGGACACGAGTGAAGCTGTTGACATGCAGACACACTATCATCATCATCATCATCATCACTGTCATCGTCATCATCATCATCACTGTCATTTTCATTTGCATCCTCTTCCCTACCCTAACCCCAATCCCAAGGACAGTAACGGCCCAAGCTCACCCCATAGACACACCCCACCAACACACCACAACTCTCCTTCATCACCACACCTGATACCCTTTGTATCCACTTTTTCTCATCAAATCACCGACCTACACCGCATTATCAAACACAACTTCTCCATATTACAGTCTCAACATCCGGCCTTTCATAACCACAAAATCATCTCAGCCCATAGAAAACACAAGAGCCTTCAGTCCATCCTCGTCAGATCTCAATTTTCCGACCATAGACCCACACCCCCCCTTTCACATAGTCACCATTACAAAAATAGAAAATTCATCCATAATCCATATAGTAACACATCATCCCCCACACTTTGCTCATTTTCCATCACCACAACCAACTTAGTCTATATCATCACATGCACACTCTGCAATAAACATTACATCGGCGAAACAAAACATTCCACTCACACCCGTTTATCACAGCACCTGTATAACATTGGGGAAGGTCGACTCCACACTCCTCTGGTTCAACATTTTCAGTCCCATCCCCCCATGCACCTCATCATAACTGTTCTAGAGAACAATGATCGCTGGACCTGTGGGCAGAGGAAGAGAGTGGAGAGTGGAGCGAGGGAAGCCAATGTGG
Source organism: Seriola aureovittata (assembly GCF_021018895.1). Lineage (NCBI taxonomy): Eukaryota > Metazoa > Chordata > Actinopteri > Carangiformes > Carangidae > Seriola > Seriola aureovittata. The sequence goes on along the minus strand of NC_079375.1, from coordinate 27,559,968 downwards.
AGTTTTTAATATATCGGAGGAAGCGTTTGGAGTAGCCTCTGGGGCGTAGGCTGCTAACTTTCCACTCCACCATCCACTCTGTCAGATCAGTAGGCCAGTGCACCGTAATTGAACTCAAAACCCAGAACTCCAACCCCAACCCCAACCCTAACCCCAACCTAACCCTAAAGCATTTGGAATAAATTAATATTAGGCTAAAAACTTGCAATTGGGAATGATAGAAAAAACATACATTTAATTCAGAATATCATATTGTTGGGTAAGGACTAAAAAGGGATAAAAAGTTTAAAAACATTTTAATTTGATTAATTAATTAATATTAGGCTAAAAACAGGGATTATTCATTTACATTATCGGATCAAAAGGGATATATAAGAGAAAATTGTTTTTTAAGTTGCAAAAACTTTAAAATACTGATGGACATATAAAGGGTTAAAGCCTACGTACGGATTCTGGAAAGTGAAACTTAAGAGAGAAAAAAGAAAAAAAAGAAAAAAAAGTGGGAGGGTATAAATAGAAGGGCAGAGAGAGCTGCTTCTCATTCTTGCTCTGACCAGCAACAGACACACAGCTTGACAGCAAAAGAAGCCGCTTGTTTTGTGTTTTTTTTTAGTGTGCCTAGGCCTGAAGAAGACCTTTAAAAAGGTCGAAACGTTGCCTCATAGGCACACATTTTGATTTGATTATTTAAATAAATATTTTTTTTCAATATATTTTCATTTGCTCAAAAACAAATTGGATTATTAAAATAAGTTAAAAAATTCATATTCTTTTAATTTATAATTAATATATAACAAAGCATTAAAAAAAGAATTAAAAGCAGCACAGACCACTCAAAGATGAGTGGCTGGCAAAATGGGTGGACCGTGGTACGCTACGGCAAAAGGCGAGAGGGCCGCCGTCAGCGTACCTGGGATCAGGGTGATGGGGTGAACTGGGGGAAGGACCGTGCACCTCCGTACTCCTATGGGAGTCGGGGTCCTTACCCACGTCCTAACCCTAATCCTAACCCAAAAAAATACAAAAAATACAAAAAACAAAACAAAACAAAAAATACAAAAATATAACATGGATGATTGGACGGTGGTGCGTTATGGGCGGAGACGCCAACGCATCCACCAACCAGCTTGGGGCCAGGGAGGTAGGGGGTTCCAGGGGTGGAAGGACCGTGCTCCTCCTGTCTCCTACGGGAGATGGGTTCAGTTCACCCACCCTAACCCTAACCCGATGCCCAGTGGTATTATGGGGAGAGTCATCGTGATAATTCTTCTAACCCTAACCCTAATCCTAACCCTGAATATTGGGTTACATTTTAGAAAAGAAAAAATTGAAGATATACTGCCCTAACCTAAAGGTTTATTCCTAACCCTAACCCAGAGTCTCAATGCCTAACCCTAACCTCTATTTCTAATCCTAACCCTAACCATTTTAACTGAATGCCTAAACCTAAACAATGCCTAAACCTAACTAAATTTCTAAATTGACGACTAAACCTAACCCAACCCTAACCCTAACCATTGTAATTGGATGCCTAAACCTAATTAACACCTAAACCTAACCATTTTAATTGGATTCCTAAATTAACTAAGTTTTTAACCCTAACTTGCCTAAATCTTAACCCTAACCATTTGGTTTTATCTAAAAATTAAAAAAAACCCTGTTTAAAACCTAAATTTAATTATAAAAACTGTTTAAAAATATATAAATACTGTTTAAAATATATACATGATTATTTGTTATTATTTAATTCATTAAAATTCATTTAAAGGGTTAAAATTTAGAGTAAAAAAAAAACATTATATGGGGATTACATTAAAAAACTATCAGGATTTAAGGGGTTAATTTGGTTTTATTCAAAAGATATAAATTTAGACGACAAAAATAAAAAAGACGATTGAGCGACTATAAAAAGGGTGAAAACACATGGAGAGCTCATTCTGAGCTGAGGCTTTGCTGGAGACAGCTGCTTTTTAGTGCGTGGTAGCCACTGCTTTTTATTTACATTGCCCTGCCTGAAGAAGGCACATACAGTGCCGAAACGTCGCGAGAGGGCACATTTTTAGTTTATTAATATAAAAAATATAAAAATATAGTTTAATTTTTAAGGGAGTTTTTTTAGTTTGTTTTTTGTTTTTTGTTTTTTTATAAAAATTCATATTATTTTATTTACATTTATAGAAAATTTAAAAAGACACCCCCCCATCATTCCTAATGGCATATGCCGAGGAGGATGATGGGTGGCAAGTGGTTCGCCGTAGAAGGAGGGGTCGCTTCCGTGGGCGAAACTGGGACCATCGACCCCAAGACCGGAGTTGGTCTTCTTGGGACCGGGGAGGGATGGGTACCAGGGGGAAGGCCCGTGCATTTCCCGACCCTCAATGGAGGGGACGGGCTAACCCTCTGCCTAACCTTTTTAGCCCTAACTTGCCTAATCCTAACCCTAACCATTTGGTTTAATCTAAAAATTAAAAAAACCCCTGTCTAAAACCTAAAATTAATATTAAAAACTGTTTAAATTATATAAATACTGTTTAAAACATATATATGATTATTTGCTATTATTTAATTCATTTAAATTCATTGAAAGGGTTAAAACATAGAGCCAAATTCATTATATGGGGATTACATTAAAAAACTATTTGAATTTAAGGGGTTAATTTGATTTATTTCTAAAAACTAAAATTTAGACGACAAAATTTAAAAAGACGACCAGCGAGTATAAAAAGGGCGAAAACACATTGAGGGCTCATTCTGAGCTGAGGCTTTGCTGGAGACAGCTGCTTTTTAGTGCGTGGTAGCCACTGCTTTTTATTTACATTGCCCTGCCTGAAGAAGGCACATACAGTGCCGAAACGTCGCGAGAGGGCACATTTTTCGTTTATTAATATAAAAAATATAAAAATATAAAAATATAGTTTAATTTTTAAGGGAGTTTTTTTAGTTTGTTTTTTGTTTTTTATGTTTTTTTATAAAAATTATATTATTTTATTTACATTTATAGAAAATTTAAAAAGACACCCCCCCATCATTCCTAATGGCATATGCCGAGGAGGATGATGGGTGGCAAGTGGTTCGCCGTGGAAGAAGGGGTCGCTTCCGTGGGCGAAACTGGGACCGTCGACCCCAAGACCGGAGTTGGTCTTCTTGGGACCGGGGAGGGGTGGATGCCAGGGGGAGGGCCCGTGCATTTCCCGACCCTCAGTGGAGGGGACGGGCTAACCCTCTGCCTAACCCTAACCCTCTCCTATGGGAGTCGGGGTCCTTACCCACGTCCTAACCAACAGCAGGAATTATACACACTTTCATTTTTCATTGTAAAATTAAATTTGATAATAAAGGCCATTTAACTCACTCTCTATATATGAACTGCCATCCTCACTGCAGGAGTCACATCTCTCAATTTCAGAGCACCAAAACCATCCTAATCCGTGGTGACTCAAACATTCAAACAATTCCCCCTTACAATAACCCCAGCATACAGGTCGACAGCTACCCGGGAGCAAACTACTACCATTTCATGCAAGTCATGGAAAAAACACCCCCAGATCCACTCACCAGATTGTTGATTCTCTCGGTGGGAATAAATAACAGAGACCAGGACCCCCACAAAACATCAATTAAACAGCTCCGTTGTCTGTACAGGAGGGCCAGACACGCCTTCCCAACACTGGTCCCAGGGTCCCAATCATTAACTTCTTTCACTTCTTACCCACAGAGCAACAGAAAAACCTGGAGATCATCAATACACATATTGAAAATAACTTACTGTATTTAGATGCTCTTCCACAGGAACACTTCTTCACCACTGACGACCAAATCCATTGGTCCACAGACACGGCCAGAAGGATGTTCTCCCTCTGGTGTACACAACTACACACATAACCAACTGCTAATTTACTCAATTGCTTTCAGATTGCACCAGTGGGGGAACCCACCTGCCACCTCACTCCGTCTACACCCACAAATTAATCACCTCTCCATTACAGGACACTGGACACCATGAACAACTTTATTAAACATAACATAAAGTACACATATATTACACACATAACAATAATCAAAAAGAACAACTTTTCGGTGTTGGGTGGGGTATAATGGATACCCCACTCACTCATCATGTCCAGTAAGCCAGCATCCCAACTGGAAACTACAATGGAGGAGAGAAAAGAGAGCAGAGAGGACTGGACCAATTAAACAATACCTGATCAAAAAATAAAACACTTTCTTTCACCCATAAGCCAGACTTTGGATTTTTCTTTCTCATTTTCTTGTTTGTTAAAATTTTCCTTTTACCCACCTGTTATTTACATTATAACTTAAAATCCATATGATCTTTTGTCTTGTTTTTTACATGTTGATTTGTGCAATTTCTATATGATTTAAACATTATGTCTTCTCATTTTTTCCATATACAGCCTTCATCAGGACATCTACAAGCACACAATAACACAACAAAATATCATTCACCTACCTTCCACAACCTACACAGGATCGGTGAGGGGGTCCACAACGTCCGGTACACCCCCAGGCCAATGCACCTGAATCCAACCCGGACAAATAAGCTTCATAACATTCTTCACCTAACCCTAACCCTTATGGTTACAAGTTTCACTTTGAAAAAAACATCACTACAAACCTATATCAAACGATTCCAAATGGTCTGAAACATGCTCCTAACCACTTTCTGGGGGGTCGTTTTCACCCTCAACACAGTCATTTTTCACATTTCCCATATGGGGATGTTACTTGACTAACTTTTAAACGCAAGGTCGTAGAGACTCGGGGTTGGTACAGTTGGAACGGGCATAACCAAAAACTTATATGCAGAACTTGGTTGCAAGTCTCTATCACCTTCAGAAAAAAAGTTATTCCCAAAAGAATCCTAAAGGATTGATTTGAGGTGGTTTTCATCCCTTATTCTAACCAAAATAGTCTTAAACGCCCTAACCCGAGCCACAGCTCTGTGCGGAGTTAGCTGGTGTTGCTTCCTTCTTTTACTAACTCCAACCTCTTTACCACTTCACTCAGAGAGAACAGTCCCTGCAGACAAAGGAAGTTAAGTCATGAAACATGTCCATGTCCATCTCAGCAGCTCTCTCAGTTCTTTGGTTGTATCTTTTAGCATCGTTGAAACAGGTACAAAGAGGAAATTTAGCAGGAGCCTAAGTCATTTAGGACTCCAAGTGTTAAGCTATGATACTTTGTTAAAAAATCAGTCATAGTGAATGTGTCTGAACAACAAATAGCCCAACAATGCTTTATACAGTATTAACGCTCATTTATTGATCATGACATTAATGGTTATGGTTTGTACATCACAAAATGTCTAAATTGGGGGTTAACTTCACTATCAAAGGAGGTGACACCAACTTCATTGATCTACAGAACTGTTGGAATATGGAGACCTAAAATAATCCGACAACATAGATTGCATATTGGATTTGTTAATACCTTCCCTGTGATCGTACACTTATATATAGATGGCTGATAAGATTAAGCTGTCGTCTGGTTGGTTCACTTTCTTGCAAATATAATTTTTATAAGACTTGAATTATACAATATTTTAATAGTATGGAGATTTTGTTTTTATTGTATTTTAAAATACTTAATTCAATAAATGTTCAGAGATTTTCATGCTGGATGGGCACTGATGTTGGCCAGTACTCAAATAATACATGTCAATATTCTTTTGGCAGAAACACAGCAACACTTTTCAATAAATTCATTAATTGCCACATATGCCAAAAAAAGATCACCACACACTCAACCAAAACACAGAAATACACTAACAGTGATTCAAAGGTAACAGCAATGATGTGTCTGAAAAAAACTACAAACTCAAGAAATTCATGTTACACTCAAAAACATTTAAATAGATCACAGCACTACAGATTCTCGTATACTCCACAGCAGAGCAACAAAATCAGTACAACACACGGTGCAAAAAAGGTGCAGTTTTTCTTATTTTTCATTTAGTTAACTCCAGAAACACATCCTGCTTTTGTAGGTGTGAACATGTAGATATTTCAACATTCCCAATAAACCATACATCATATTTTTTCTTTAAAAAAAAAAAAAAGATCTTAGTTCCAGGAAAGGTAGACCATACTATCACATCATGCTTTTTAATTTTCACTTCTGCTGGGAATAGTACTAGTATTTATTACCATGAGTTTCCCTTTCAGGAGAGTGCAGACCAGAGAAAGCCTTGTGTTGTCCAGCAGACAGCTGCAGGAGACCACAGGTTTTTCTCAGGACGGGGATGGCTACATGCTGACTGGACTGCTTGGACACCAGTGTTTCAAATTTCTTCTGATTTTATCTGCCATCTAAAGAGACCTCTTACTCCAAACGCTGGGTAAAGTTTTCCGGGAACAGTCCTTTTCGAGCACCAGCTCCAAGTGTTAACCAGTCACTTTCTTTGATCCCTGTGAGCCAGCCAGCATCCTGCAACAACAACAGCCACAAAAACACCACTATCAGCCTTAAGTACTATTACGGTTTTGTTCCTTCCTTCCTTTCAAAAGGCTGCTGGACTTTAATTACTGGACTTCAACATGTAATCTGCTCTGCTCACCTGATCCTCTACTGAAGCAGTTGGAACCACCAACACCACATCACCTCTCTTAAGTTCAAGTTCATCTGAATTTGCAGCTTCAAAGTCATGCATTGTCTCCACCTGCAGGAAGAAAAACACCATGACCACCTATGCTAACAAAGACTGAGCAGGTTAATCATTTATATAAAAAACATATACGAGTGCTGATGTAAAAGTTAGCAGTTAAAATGTGGAGGAAGTCCCACCTTATAGAGAAAGTCATCAGGGAGTCCTGAGATGCCACCAGATGGACTCATGTGTTTAATGGTCTGGTTTTGTGCAGTAACACCATTGTCACTTATGGCAGTGGGGGAGATGATGTCAGTATCGCGGTCATCGTCACCTTCATTACTAGAGGCGGGTTCAATCACCACGGAGGGGATCGGCATCTTTTCCTGCAGGGGATAAGTGGCATGGACCTGTTATTAACAAACCTCTTACTGTCTCGCACAAACGCACACAAGACTGAAATAAATCTAAAGGATTAATAAATCTTAAATCATTCCTAAACTCATTTTGATTATATCCTGGTTGATGTGGCAGAGTCATCCTAGTTCTTCAATCTAAATTCTCTAAACATTCAGAAGTCCTGCTTTCATCTGTGTAGCAGTTATTCTCTAGAGATATTGACTTTCCTCAAACCTAAATAACTCAAAGTATTATGGAATTCCTTTATAAACCTCACAGAGCACAGATTTGTACATTGTGAAAATTGCAAATGAAACCAAAAACAAGGCACATGTACTGTTGGTTGACAGAAACAATGTAAAATAACAACAATATAACAAATTCATTATTATTGTTTGACTACTTTGTGCATTGTCAAAATGTTACTTGCAATTACTTGCAGCATTTTTATTATTCAATTCTTTAATCATTGTTGACAGAAATACTAATAAAATATTAAAACCGTCAACATACCTCACCAAGTTCTGGTTTCTCAGAGCTGGGAGATCCAACCGTTGACTTTGGAGAGAAAAATCACATTTAGGCCACAAACATGCTCTATACAAATACAGTACACTAATACAAATGGCCCAGCTGCCATGAACACATGAACTCAAACTGTGCTCTTAAACACTGGAGGTGATCTATTTTAGTCCTCAAGGAGGCGATGTAGGTCTATAATTTAAGCCAATCAGAGCATTTCCATGACCGCAGTAGTATGCAAAGAAACATCCATGGAGGAATGTGTGAGAACTGCTGTGTACATTGCACTGAATAAAGACAAAAGAAACTAAGCAGATGTGATTTGTGATCTTAGAATCTCCCATGGAGGAAGAATTTTGGCTGAATAAAGAGTTGACAAAGTTCAGCTACAGCTGAAGAAAAGGGGCCAGCTTTCTGTTGTTTCATGCCATAGTGACCCCAGCTGCAACGCTCAGACCACAGCTCACACCTCTGCTGCATTGTGACACACTCCGTAATGCTACAATCCATTTCATGCATGTGGCGTACCTCAAAGTGTATGGTTGCGTCCTTGTGTGGAACATGTTTGTGACCTTAATCACATTATACCATAAAAATAATGAACTGAAAGTAAAGATTCAACACATAAATATTCTATGATTTACATTGTACTAATTATGTAGATAACATGGTGATGATGATGACGACAATGATGGGGATGACAAAGATGATGATAGTGGTGATGATATTAATAGTGATGACCATGATAATGGCAATAATGATGATAATGTAAAGATTATGACGATGATGACAACAATGGTGATGATGATGATGAAGAGAATAGTGATGATGATGATGATGGTGACAATGCTGTTGATGATGATCAGGTGATCATAGAAAGCAGGAGTGTCGTTACTGAGCTACTGGGATCAATGTGTCCACTCACAGCAGGGTTCTCCTCCTTCAGGCTGCCAGGACTTTCTGCTGTGACTTCCTCACCAGCAGGTGGAGCAGGATGTTCATCCACCTCTCCTCCAGGAGGGGAAGCTGCAGGTTTGTCTTCAGCAGGGGAAGCTGCAGGTTCGTCTCCAGCAGGGGGGGTTGCAGGTTCGTCTGCAGCAGGGGGGGCTGCAGGTTCGTCTCCAGCAGGGGAGGCTGCAGGTTCAACTGCAGCAGGGGGGGCTGCAGGTTCGTCTGCAGCAGGGGGGGCTGCAGGTTCGTCTCCAGCAGGGGGGGCTGCAGGTTCGTCTCCAGCAGGGGGGGCTGCAGGTTTGTCTTGCTCCTCAGCAGGTTCTGTCGAGGCAGCAGCTTGTGTCTCTGAGGCTCCAGGAGTCCCAGTTGATTCAGCATTAGCTTTGTTCTTTTGCAAGGGAAGACGGTATCAACCCTCAAACAGTTGAAATGCGGCTGCTGATATTTTGCACGAAATTGAGTAAATGGCTCAGAATTCATAACAAGAGCTTACACCTGTCTAAATGGTCCATTAATGAAGTAATCCATCCTTCATGTCTGCTCATTTTCTTCATGTCAGACTTCATGGATGTTTATGGTAAGTTTAAGTTTAAAGTAAAGTTTTAAATATTTTACAGTTACAATCAGAATAAAAGTCCTCAGCATATCTCAGGGTTAGCCCTAACCCTGAGATATTACAAAAAACTACTGATCAAACAGAAAGAAGAAAAACATTTAATGAAAATGTTTACAAAGGGTCCTCAATAAACTGATCTGCTCAACAGAACAATAAATCAAAAACATTAATACACCATTCCATATGTGTTATCGTCAATAAAATATTGCTCAAAATAAACTTAAAATTATAACTCACCATCTTATCAAAATCAGCAAAAAATGATGGGGCAGAAGCATCCTTCAGAATGCATGTGTGAAAAATGGAGAAGAGTTACAACTTAAGATAAAGATGCACAAATAAAAAAATGATTTATCATTCACAGAAGAGAGGGAAGAGTATTTACAGAACATTAAGATTTGAGACATTAAGAGATGAGACATTAATAAGAAATTAATAGACAGGACGCAAACAGACGAGACATTAATAGACAGGAAATAAACAGACAATACATTAGGAGACTGGAAATAAATGGATGAGACATTCAACAATAGGGGATAGGACAACAAGAGAGGAGACATTAAGAGAAGGGAAATTAGCAGAAGGGACACTGAAACAGCAAACAATGAACAGATAATATAAGTAGGTAAAATTATCGGTGACACTTTAAGTCTCCGTGTACTGAATTAGATCTGAAACACTGTCATCAGAACAGCTGAATTCATCTCTATCAACTACATTTTAATGCTTCTTCTGGACAATGACTTCAAATTTAAATTTACTTTACTGAAAAATTACCTGTGAAAATCCATTAAATCCACTGGTCACCTGAATGAATTCAGAGACACAGGTTAGTATCAGAGACATTTAAGATGACTAAATGAGTTATAAAGAAGAACAAAATTATGGAATTAACAAGCAGATGAAGCAAGCAGAGAGGCGGGAGGAGCTCAGGCTGGGATCCAGGTTTTAGGATGACTACTTTTACTTTGTGAATCTGTGGGAGGGTAGAAAGCAGGAAAGGGATTTGATTGATTTCTAATCTACTCTGTGCTAATCTACCAAACTCGAGAAGGGAGGAAGTCAAGTACCTCTTCCTGTTCTGTATCTAGCTCTTGGTACAACTTTCCAAATCTCCGGTTTGCGGCCTCATCTTCGGACATGTCTGAATTTTCTGGTTCTCTGTGAATTCGGGGAACGTTTACATCTGCTGCTGTTCCAGAGATGGACGCAGAGTTTTGTTGTGTGACAGAGGACACGAAGCCACTGCTGTCACTAACTTCCTGCCAGGACGTGGTGCTGAAGGCAGGACCCTCAGTCCCTGAAGAGGCTGCTGGGAAACTGTTGGCAAAAGGGTCTGCATCCCACTCACTCCCATCCCCAGTAACCCCACATTCTCCTGAGGTCTCAGCAAATGGATCAAATTGAAATCCACCCACCTTGTTTCCAGACTTTGTTTCCGCAAAGGGATCTGAATCAAACACACCTACTTCCTGTGTTTCAGCTGAGGGAACTGAATCAGACGCACCTCCTCCACGTGTTTCAGCAAAGGGATCTAAATCAAACACACCTCCCCCCTGTGTTTCAGCGAGGGGATCAGAATCAAACGCACCTCCTCCCTGTGTTTCAGCAAAGGGATCTGAATCAAACACACCTCCACCCTGTATTTCAGCTGAAGGATCAGAATCAAACGCACCTCCACCCTGTATTTCAGCTGAAGGATCAGAATCAAACGCACCTCCTCCCTGTGTTTCAGCAAAGGGATCTGAATCAAACCCACCTCCTCCCTGTGTTTCAGCAAAGGGATCAGAATCAAACGCACCTCCACCCTGTGTTTCAGCAAAGGGATCAGAATCAAACGCACCTCCACCCTGTGTTTCAGCAAAGGGATCAGAATCAAATGCACCTCCCCCCTGTGTTTCAGCAAAGGGATCTGAATCAAACGCACCTCCACCCTGTGTTTCAGCAAAGGGATCTGAATCAAACGCACCTCCACCCTGTATTTCAACTGAAGGATCTGAATCAAACGCACCTCCCCGCTGTGTTTCATAAAGATTTCTATAAACTGTGTTTCTCTCTGGTGAAACTTTCGACTCTGGTTCGACTTTTTCAGACAAGTCTGCTGCTACACCATCAGCTCCACCTGCCCACCCCTCTGAGCCACTTACTGGATGATCTTCATATGAAAGTTCATCATCAGCACTCGCCCAGCCTCCCCCTAGACCTCCATCACCCCACTCCTCAGCAGTCTCATATTCAGACCCAGAACCATCTGGAGACCTGGACCACTTTTCTCCTCTGTCCTCTGTGCTGTCCTCAATTTGTTCACCATACTCATTGGTGAACATAAGTCCTGGAGTGGATGTCCTGCGGTCTTCCTGTCCTACTATGCCCCCCCTTGAATCTGCCTGCCCTGTTGCATTTTCCTCATCTCCAACTGCAGTGGGATGAAGGTTGGGGTTAGTTTGAGAGTCCCACTTGCTAACCTCATCTTCAGCTGCTGTGGCTGCCTCGCTTTCCTGAGGAGGTGTAGCTGTGTCTCCACCCGGCTGCAAGCCATCTGCTTGGGGCCAGCCCTGAGCCCCACCCTGTGCCCCCTCCAGCACTACAGCAGGGGCACCAGGGGCCTCGGCTCTTGAAGAGGCATCTCCATTTGCTGGCACTGAACCAAAGTCTGCGGACCAGTCAGCCATGAAGCCGGCATCTGCAGCCTGCTTGGAAATGGCAGGGAACGAATCGTTAAAGTTTGACCCCCCTGCTCTAAACCCAAAGATTCTGACTGGAAGGCCAGTACATGGAAATACAGAGTAGCTGTTTTCCATCTAGACACTGTAGGTGAGTGATGTATCTGGAGAATGGTTGCACAAACACACACTGATCATGGCTTCCATCTAAAAGATATATACACAGTTTCTGACTGACTTCAGAAAGATCAATTTTCTGTGAATTTTGGGTAATTTTAGACTTAGAAATACAAACAGGGCCACCAAAGCTACAGTACAGGTCTCTTCACATGGATGGTAAACTAGGTGGATTTTTTGCATCAGTCCTTCAAATATATTTTGAAATTAATAGTGCAAATGTAAAGATTTGAATAAAAAATAAATGCCAACAGGAAGAGACATTAGTTGATCATTTCATCTTTGTGGAAACAGCAGCTAAACAAGGTCCAAGGTCAAATGAAGTGCATGAGTTTGTGAATACACTGATGTACTACAGTAAACATTATCATTGAGGAGACAGTTAATCTAAATTGATCAGTGATTTCTCAGGTTTCAGTGATGATGACAAACAAAACAGTGGTGTTGTGTAACTGAATACTTACAGGCTGAGCTGTTTGTGCGTTTCCCTTTAAAAAATGAAAAAACAAGTAAAGAAATGGTTCAGATCTGTAGAGAGAACTAAACTGGTCTGTGTTTAATCATTAAGTATTAATTTGTATAATTACTTGCCCAAATTCGCTTCATTCATCCGCTAATCTCAAAATGAGTGATGTTTTACCCTCAATAATAATCTGAGAGTAAATTTCAAGGATCAAGTCCACATTTGTGATTGTCCATTAGCAGTGTAAATTATAGTCTAAACAGCTTTACATAAGACACAAGACTTTACTTACCGACCACATGTCCCAAGGTATAGTTGTCTGAAAGGAGCACACTACATGTTGTTAATGTGGCAGATCATCACACATTTTACACAGTTTCCATCAGTAACATATCAATATAAACAGATTAACATCAAAGTTATTTGTAGTTATCAGCCTCAGTCAGTCAACAGGCCCTTCTCATAAAAATGAGCTTTCAGACTGTGCTTTCAGACCATTGTGTTGGTGTTGAGGTGTAACTTGGTTCAACGTGCTGCAGCTGAAACAGTGTCAGTTAATGAAAAGAACCTGTGGTATTGGCGAGACACTTTCATCTGGCTGAAAAGCATCAAAGTCCAGGTCAAGAAGAGATTCTCCAGGTCGTTCATTGGGCTGTGTATAACAACAAAACAAAGACGGGTAAACAGAATTTTACAACACACCGTGCATATAAGGAAAAGTTAACAAGCACAGAGAATGTGTGTGGACCCCACACACCTGCGATGGTGAAGGTGCTGGTAAAAATTCTCCTCCAAATAGGTCGATAATCTGGTCCTCTGCCACCTCCTTGGTAGGTGTAACCTTTGGTGGTGGAGGAACCGGTGGTCCCTTTTTAAACTGCCAGAGGACACAACAGGCCATGAACAACTCAACCAGCATCACCTCTTCACTTTCTCTGATTCATGTTCAACATGTGAAAGAATGAATGGAGCCGCATGCAGATAATGCAAACACAATGATACAGTGGGAGGAGCCACTGGTTCTCAAATAGATTTTTCCTGTTCTGTATTATCATTTTAACTTTTTCTTTAAATGATGCCCTTCATGACCACAGAAACTCAGTTTCCAGTTAGGAGGTGCGAATCACGAATTGAAAATGCTTCATCATTACAGTTGTTAACAAAACATGGCGTCACAGCTGCTGAATTCAAAACTTAGCCAGTATTTTAAAAGTGAACTGATTCCAGCTACAGATTGTGTTTTCAGTTTTCTCAACACCATAAGCAACTCATGAACGTTATGTATGTATATCATAATGATTATTGATGTTCCTCAGCAGTCAGCAGATTTTGATTTAAATCAATCTTACTATCTATGGGATGAGTATAGACAGTGGTGGAAATATTACAGCATCTATATATTTGCAGCTGAATGTAGGATAGGACATGTCCCTACCAATATTTGAGTGAACACGTTCACTGTTTGGAGTGAAGCCCTCCCAGAGGGTACATCTCCAGATGACCAATTATGCATGCTAGCATTTGATTGGCTGAAAGAGCAGGTACTATCTGGAGGCTCACATCATGTATAAATATCACACTTACTGAAAGAGAGTAAATCAGTGAGATGACAACAGGAAGTTGTTGATAAGTTGTAGTTACAGGAAGTGTGTTTTGTCAGTGAGAAGAGCACTTAATCTACAAAATAAGTCAACAGTCAGTTTTTTTTTTGTCTGTAAACAAACATGATATAAATGACAGATTTAGAAGAGCAAAACAACAGAATAATTCAAGTTTACTTAAACTGTCAGGAACATCATTAAATCTATGGCTGAACTTTGACCTATCAGACTTATTGTAGTTATAATTGCTGGATGTTTTTCTGTGAAATGGATCATATGAATATAATTGACACTTGTTGAAAATGGAATGATCAAAACTATGTAAAATAAGTTTTATAGATTTTTTTAATTTATTTTAAAATTATAAATATCCACTCAGTGAGCACTTTATTAGGAACACCTGTACACCTGCTTATTCATGCAGGTATACAATCAGCCAATCATGTGTCAGCAGCAGATCCAGGTAAGGAGCTTCAGTAAATGAGGAAACATGTGACTCAGAGACTTTGAGCTTCATGACTGTTGGTCTGAGTGTGTATCAACTCGGTATCTAGAGGTTTTATATCCAGCGAGCAGCAGGTCTGTATTGATGAGTGAGGTCAGAGGAGAAGGGAGAGAAAGGCTACAGTCACTCAGGTAACCTTTACATCTTTACAACTGTGCTGAGCAGAAAAGCTTCAGAGTGAACAAGACGTCCAATCTACAACAGCAGAAGACACAGGCTCACCAACACTGGACAGTTGAAGACCTGTTCTGATGGATCTGGATTTATTTTATGGTCACAATTTACCATCTTCTAATGGTAAATTGTGGCCACTTCTAGCATGGTAATACACCATGTCACAAAGGAAAAAAATGTCTAAGAATACCAACAAAGACTGTACAGACTGACCTGAACACTAAGCGAGTTATCATGAAATACATGGCAGAGAGGAGACTCTAATATAAGATGACAGAGGTTCACTACCACCAATTGAATGTGACATGGTTACTTACCATGAATACATGAGTAAAATGGAGATACATGAACATATGAACAGATGAACAGGATGGAGACATGTTACAGGTCAGTGAGACAAAAGACTGAAAATGCTTCTGATGAAGCATCACAGTTTATTCTAATGATGCGACAACTGAAACCTCAAACACACAAAGAACTACAACATGAACTACACTGTTGTATTTACGTTTTCTACTGTTTCTATTCTACTCCTCTGGTAGTGTATGATATATTGTAAAACACTGGTTCCCAACATAGAGTACAGTATAACCCTTTAGGACCTGAAACATCTGAGAGGTCAGTCCTCCACTGGGTCCCCATCTACACAGCAACACTGTTCATCAGTGTTTCATGTCTACTGGACCTGGCTCTGTCACAGCTCCTTCATGTAAACATCACGACTCTGTCATGTGTTACAGAGAAGACTGGGAACCAGTGTTGAAGAAACACACTGTGTGACTTCACATTCATACATATACATATTTGTCCAAATACGTTCAACAAACATGTAAAAACGATCTATATCTAACACTTAAAGTCAGATCTCATGACCTGAACAGACAGTAGAAACAAGACTGTATTCCACTGACAGGTATCCACTGTATATAACAACACTGGTGTTACAGATTCAATAAACGCACACAGTAACAGACATGACAAAAAACTGATGTTACATGTTCACTCACCAATTAACAGACAAAAGTGTGCAGCAAAGAAAAACAGTCACAGAAAGTTACTGTGAAGTTTGAACAGTTGAAAACACTCAGTTCTGGTTAGTAAACTCTAGACTGAATATATTTATATACATAGGCTAAACAGTGTCTGCTGTTAAATTTACTGTTATCTATCACTATTATATCATCTATCAATCACTATTATATTATCTACTAATCACTATTACATCATCTATCAATCACTATTATATTATCTACTAATCACTATTATATCATCTATCAATCACTATTATATTATCTACTAATCACTATTATATCATCTATCAATCACTATTATATTATCTACTAATCACTATTACATCATCTATCAATCAGTATTATATTATCTACTAATCACTATTATATCATCTATCAATCACTATTATATTATCTACTAATCACTATTATATCATCTATCAATCACTCTTATATATTTACAAAAACTACATATTAACCCATGCTAACCCATATTTCATTTTGGCCAGATCAATAATATCTAACACTAAGCTGTGATGTGGATTTGGATCAAGGTAAGATTTAGGGCTCTATCTTACACCTGGTGCAAAGCGGCACAAAGTTTCAGTTACAGACCAACGCAGTTTTCATTTTTTCATCCAGCATCCACATTGTTTAAATAGCAAATACATGCACTCATCTGTGCGCCGCGGTGTGGTCAGGAACATTGTTGACGCATTGTTATCTTGAGACAGTGGAAAGTGAGTGACCAACGGAAAACTGGTCTGAAGTCAGTGTTGCAGTGTTTCACTGTTATTTTACGGAGCATTTTCAAAAGAGTAGCATGTGCCAACAAACACGGGCGCACAAAAGTCATACATTCTGTCTGTTACACATACACATCAAAGTGAGCTAAATATGCGCTTAACATGTTCAGATAAGTCAGGGTGAACATTACAACACAGCCTCAGAAGGTTGTCATGTGTCACGGATGTGTCTTGCACACGACTCTGCAGTGAAGCTTCTTTCTTACTACCTGGTAAATACTCCACAGTTGGCCTCATTCATCACCTAAATTTTATCACCATAGTTTCATAAGGAACTGAAGATTTATTCACACTTGTCATCATATAAAATATTTCTAATGTTGTGATTTGTGCCGTGACTTCACTGTAGAGCTGTGAGCAGAGCACTGATTCACTCAGAGCTGCTCACTGGTCAGTCACAATATGTGATCAACTGACCACAAATAGAATCTAACTATGTGAAACACTGAACCATTATAATAGCAATCCATCAAGGTGCAGCACGCCTGGCTTTTAAGGGGAATGGGAGATGCACTGTGATTGGTTTATTGGAGGTTACACCCAAAACACTCCCATGAATAATTAAGAGATTAAGTTCAACCCTTTTGGAGCATGAGCCTGGAGCAGGGACTGCTTTTATACTGTTTTTTAAATAGCAAAAAAGAAATGGAAACCCTGAATGCATTTGCACTTGCTAACACACGTTTCAGACCATGCGCTTTGCGTCATCAAAATAGAGCCCTAAATCTACATGTTAGGATCTACCTGTGATGTGGATCTGGATAAAATTAGTGTTAGGTCTACCTGTGTGGGGGATTTGGGCCGTGGTGGTCCAGGTGAGACAGGACGGAGCATATGATTGGAGCTGGCGTCTGGACTCTCTGGTGGACTCTCATCTTCTGGTGGTGATGGGGTTCTCGCGAGTCGTAGTGGTCCTGAATCACTGAGGGAGGAACAGAAACCAGAAGTCTACTGATTGGCTGCCCAGTGTCAGATGTTATAATGAAATCAAAACTCTCTAGATTTGAAGTAAAGTTATTCCAAGGGTGAAAACTTATACTAACCTCGGAGCTCCTTGGATGGTAAACATTTTGTCAGAGTGCTGCTCAGCCAGTTTGGTCATCACTTCATACAACTGTCTGCACACCTGGACAGGTAGATTCAATTCAAGGTTATTTTTCAGCAAACAGAAATTTGTTTTATCCTTCTCTAAAAAAAACCTATCCAACAACATCACTCAGTTCACCTTTGTATAAAATGCAAGTGTTAACACTTTACCATCCACAGAAACACCTCTGCCCAGGTAAGATGTGACGTCACAAAGTGCCCTCACCTTGTTGGTCACAGAGCTGATGTCTGCGGTATTTCAGACTGAACACCATCTGCCTGTCTGACTGTTCCTCTGCATTATGGAACATTGAAAGCATCTTTAAAAACTTTTCATTGGTTTCCTCACCAGGGAGATCTCTCTGTGAAACTTTGCCTCCAGACTCGTTACACTCTTGTAGGTGCTGATATAGAAGCCGACCCGGCTGCAGAGCACAAAGAAAAATATTTGCGCTGGAGTCATTATTTGTCTCCAGATTATTAAAATGTTGTTTAATAAACTCTTTCCCTGTGGGCCTTCACACACTTTACCACAGAGTTAGTGTCAGTAGTCCAGACTTAAGCAGAATTGGAAGGTTTGTCTTTGAAAAGTTAGTCAGTACCTGAAGCCTCTGCAGGTGTGTATATGCAGTGGGCCAATCATTGTGCTACTGCTCAGAGGAGGAGACAGCTTAGACTCACCTGTCCCAGAGAGTCGGTAGTTCATCCTGGAGACCCACGTTGAGCTCATCAAACACTCTCTGAGCCTTTTTCAGTTCATCTTCTGCCTGCAGAAAGAAAACACCTTTAACTTTATACTACACCTGGGCAGGTAACATATATGGCTGTATTGTTATGTGTCACTTGAACAGGTGCTCCACTTGCTACCTCTGACTTCTGAAGCTTCCATCATGATCACAGACCAGTGGACTCACCTTCATAATCTTGCGGTCGTTCTTCATCCCAGACGCCTGCAGACTTTCAACATTGTGACGAGCGCTGTCGTAGTCAATGAGTTTCCGACTCCTCTTGGCCACACGAGTCTGAAATGTCGCAGTTCCACTTTTCACACTGTGCTTCAAAGTTTCATGTTTGTTTTGTAAAAACACAAAGTGTTTGTTACCTTAAGGTCCGGGAACTGTTGCAGGTAAGCGTCCAGGTTCAGCAGCGTCGAGTCCACCAGTTTGTTATGGAAGTCTTCCCACAATGCATCACAGTCCTGCAGAAAACAACTCATGACATCCCAGCAACACATCAATGCTAAAATTATTCTGTCCTACCTAAGACACCAGGGGTCAGCAGTCTAAGGTCCCTGCTCACCTTTACTGTACCTGACCACACCCCTGCAAGTGATAAGCCCACTGGGCAGTGGCTTCAATAATTACATGGACACCTGTGTCTCACACCTGGAGACATGGTGTCCCGTAGCACACAGTGCTTCTTTCAGCTGCAGACACCAGAGTATTACCCACAGGTGGTCAATTTTAAGGTGACCGGTGACCAGAAACATTAATGCCGATCTACTGATCACATATTTTTTATGAAAATCAGCCAATAATAATCGACAGCAAATCACGGCATCTAACCTTTCCGATGATCATGACGTCGTCTTTTCCGTGCCAGTCTGGTTCGTAGACTTCATGCAGAGACTGGGTCAGGTTGATGGAGGCCTGCTGCATCCCTGCATGACCAAAAACAGTCAGCTGATAGATGATGTCAGGAAGGGAGGCAAACATTAACATGTCCTAAATGTACTTTACAATGTGGTGTATGATATATGTGTTTAGTATATACAGTATCATATATAAAGGATGCTCAATACACAGGACTGTGTCAAAGTTTGAGAAACTTTGGATGTTCACACTCTTCATCATCATCATCATCAGGAGGCATCTGATTGGTCCAGATTCATTCTGCGTCAAGATAACAAGTCCAAACACACGGAATCATAAAGAACCGTCTGCAGAGACCAGAAGGACCAGGAGTCCTGCAGCAGATGAGGCAGGTTCTCCAAGATGCTGGAACAACCAACCTGACCAGAGCCTGAAGAACTGTGAGGAGGTGTACGAGGAGAACTGGTAATGGTTTAAAGTTAAAGGGGGTCACTCGTCCTTGGATGAAGTTCACTGATGAATAAAAAACTATTCATGGCTGTATTTTCCAAAACATCCTCGTATTTTTACAACAGAGTTACACAGTGTTTATGATGTGTTTAATATAAATATTTATGTTTTATGATGTTTTTATATGACACTGAACAAGAAAGACCACCTCACCTTTAATAGCAGACATGTAGGCCTTCATCTCCCTCTGCAGCCGAGAGCCTTCAGACTAACACAACAGAGGGAGAGAGAAAAAGAGAGGGAGAGAGCACTGGTTAATAACACACACAGACAGTTTTCATTAGTTCTTTTACTTTGGTGAAACATGATAGTTTCCTGTTTTCCTGGTGTTTTTCTCTGCAGGTGAAGCTTGTTACAGTTGAGTTCATGTGAGACAGAGATTAAGTGAAAGGAAACATCACTGATGGAGAAGAGCTGAATATTCTCGCTTTCATTCCTCCTGTAATATTTCTAATAATAACAGAACCACTGCTCCCTGTTGACGATGTCTAACTTGTTGATTCTTATTTTCAGGTACACAAAAATGGACTCTGGACATTAATGTCCATCAGTAAGTGACCACTTTGGTCAAGACTGAAACATCTCAATTTTTGAATGATTTCGATGAAATGTGGTTCAGACATTCATGTTCCTCTAAGAATGAACTGTAATGACTTTAGTGCTCAGGTGAGTCAGGTGCATCTCTTACCTCCTGTCTCCTGAAGTTAATGACCACTTGTTCAAACTGCTCATCTTTGGTCTCATCTGCTTTCCCCAGCTTCTGCAGCACCTGAGAAAAAATACACAATGAGAGACATTAATAACATTTAAAACTCTGAGCTGTGACTCAACCATAAGTTTACTATCAAACAGGCCAACTGGGATGTATTCCTTGATGAAACCCAGTGATACCTCAGATCAACATGCTGAATGTGTCGCTGAATGCAGCACATAAGTATTTATGTTCCAGCTGAGGGAACAGATTTTATTAACACACAATGTGACAGACGTCACAGTCAGAAACAAAACTTCTCTCTGTGTGATGTTCACAGATGGTCTGCTCAAAGACAGTGGCCATCACAAACTCAGAGTAACAAAGTGTCATTTGGAGATGATAGGTTCATTTAGTAGAAGCACATGAACAGGTGTAATGTTTCAGCACCATGGACAGTTCTCACTGTAAGAACCCGATAAGGTTTCAGAATCAGCAGCACCAGTTTTCACTGTCCTGAGCCCCCACTGTCAGAATCAGATCACTTTTCAGCACCACGGACAGGTCTCACTGTCAGAACCAGATGATGTTTCAGCACAATGGACAGTTCTCACTGTCAGAACCAGATGATGTTTCAGCATCATGGACAGTTCTCACCATCAGAACCCTCACTGCCAGAATGAGATGATGTTTCAGCACCACGGACAGTTCTCACCATCACAACCCTCAGTGTCAGAATGAGATGATGTTTCAGCACCACGGACAGTTCTCACCATCAGAACCCTCACTGTCAGAATGAGATGATGTTTCAGCACCACGGACAGTTCTCACCATCAGAACCCTCACTGTCAGAACCAAGTATCATTTCAGCACCATGGACAGTTCATAGACTGTTTATGTAATGAGTTATAATTTTTTTAAAATGAGGCTAATTTGAGCTAACTAACACAACTCGCTGATATTAACTAGTAAATATATGGACATACAGTGACAAATATATATATATATATACATACATATATACATATATATATGTGTGTGTGTGTGTGTGTGTGCGTGTGTGTGTGTGTGTGTGTAGCTACACTTGTATGTATAGATGGTATATATATAGAGAACCACAGTATAGATAGATATATAGATAGATAGATAGATAGATAGATAGATAGAGATAGATAGATAGATAGATAGATAGATAGATAGATAGATAAATAGATAAATAGATAGTGCATACTGTCTGAATTTTGTGGTTATGATTGGCATATATCAGCATTAAATTTGGTACTAGCAGCCCAGCAGTCATATCCTACAAATAATGTGCAGGTAGTTGATCGACGTAGAAATGACGTCACCACGCCGCAGACACCCCACCCCCCACCCCTCTGCCACCACTACCACCGACCTTGGAACAGGAAAACACCTAACTGTCATTTATATAAAACATAAGACTCATGCGTGACATTTTTCACTTCACATGTGACGTCATCACGAGGTGTTCCGATCAGTGTTAATCCGCCATCAGCTTCAGCCAATCAAAGCGCTCTCCGTCCGTTTTCAATCATTTTACTCTTTTTATGAGCTGATATTATCGGACACATCATGACGCCACCACCTCAGTACGGATCAATATCTGATCATCAAAACAACATTAACAAATATCAGAAAATAACTTAACATCAGAGAGAAACGCTGCACAGGCCTGTAGCCTCCAACCAGCTCCACATCTACCTATCCCTGTCCTTCTCCATCTGTCCTCCACCCGCCGCCTTCATCCCTCACCCTCCTCCTCTTCAGCTCCTACCTTCTCCTGCGCCCTGTTCAGCCGTTTCTGTACGTTTTTAGCGAAGATTCCCGTTTTGATTTCCGCCATGATGACTGCAGAGTGAGAGCGAGAGGCGGATTAACAGAGAGAGAGAGGGAGAGCGGTTGACAGGGGGGAGGGGTGTGTGTGTGTGTGTGTGTGTGTGTGTGTGTGTGTGTGTGTGTGTGTGTGTGTGTGTGTGTGTGTGTGTGTGTGAAGGGGGCGGGTCTTAAAGCAACAGTCAGCTTTCTGTCTGCTGTTTCAGTCCACCTCCTGTTTTCTTTGGTTTTAATTAAATGCGGTATTTTAGGTTCATTTCAGTAGGTGAATAAATGTAGATGTGTAAACGTCACAAAAGTAGAGTCAGAGTTTCTGTAACTGTCCAGATAAAGTCACATCTTGTCTGGCTTTGGATATTTTTAGTGTCTCAGCAGGTAATCTCTGTCTCTGGAGGCTGGAGCAGATTATACACGATTTATTTTTGGGTTCACTTTTTCACTCAAATGTCGAATAAACAACAGGAAGTGATTAATGAGAGCTTCATCAAACAGCAGAAATGCATTTAGAGGGATATTTTCCTCATAAATTAAAGTATATGTTTTAGTTTTGGTGCTGATTTTAGCTAAAACATGAGCTGCAACCACCTTTTAATAAAACAGGAAGTTTGTTCAAAGAACACCAAAATCAAAAAGCAATTTCAGACTGGACTGGACATTGATGTCCTCCTAAAGCCCAAATATTAAAACATATGTCATTTTTGAGTGTGCAGTGATGTCAACCCCTGAGGAGGCCAATCAGACTGCACAGGCAGGAGAGAACTGTGTGAGCACCCCACACCAGGACATTATTACATTTAGGCCTAGTCCACACCTACATTCGTTAAAATTTTTCCTCCTCCACTCTTAAAAAAAATTCCCCAGCCACATAAAAAAAACACATAATATGTGCTGCTGAGAGCCAAACCAATAGGTACTAATATAACCCTGACCGTAAAGTTAGTTTGGCCAATCTGAAGCTGGAAAAAAGGTGCTACCAGTTCCAGGAGACAAATAAAGATGACGTTACAATATGTACCAAAGACTCAGTTTTCCCTAAACAACACTGAAAAATGTTCAATTACCTAAAACTGAGTTTGCATGTGGACAAAAGGTTTTAGAAACTACATCTGTGTGTGTGGACAGGACAATAAAAAGGTCATACTTTTTTCTTTTAATTTCTTATATTTTTCTCCAGTTTAAATAAGAACTTCTCAGATTTAAATGGGGAGGCTGTGAGTCAGGAAGCAGAGCGGATCGTCCACTAGTTAGAAGGTCAGTGGTTCAATCCCCGGCTCTTCCAGGCCACATGTCAGTATCCTTGGGCGAGATACTGAGCCCCACATTGCCCCTGATGGCTGTTCCATCAGTGTGTGACTGTGCGTATGAATGTGAGTGAATGAGTGAATGTGGCAAGTATTGTAAAGCGCTTTGAGTCGTCAGTTAGACTAGAAAAGCTATATAAGTGCAAGTAAATACAGATTCCCTGAAAACAGTCTCTTTCTCCCAACACTGGGAACAAACTGTGACTCAACCATGATAACACACCAGCGGTTATTGATGATCAACATCTGTAATCAAAAACACATCTGCACCACAGTCAAAAGAAGCTGCTCAAAAATGTAAACTTTTCCACTTTACCACACAGTAAAAACACTTTACTGCACAACACAACACAACACTTTATTTTGATTTTCACTTCCTCTAACTGTTACTTAAAAGTAATATGATGTGTACCTGTGCCTGTAATATTGATATTAAAAGTATATTCACTATAACTGTTATACTGCTTAACAAAGGTTAGGTTTTGATCTTGACTCAGAACTTGAATCAGGACAAGGTGGACTTGATTTGAGACTTGTGGTTCTTTACTCAGGACACTTTGAGCTGAGTCCTCCCTTGGGATTGGTTTGATCATGAATATTGTTTGGGATGAAAGTTTTTGGAGTGGTTGGTTGCAGGCAAGGCCCTGGTCCTGGCAGGGTTTGCCAACTTGCTGGTCACTTTGCCACACTAGCGTTTTCTGGCATATAAGTACCTGCCACCTAAAACCAGGGTTGAATTAGATAGATTTGGCCAGGTGGTTACAGGGGATGCTCAGTTTACAAGGTTACACTTATGGCTTGTTTGCACACTGATACTTTACTAAGCTGGTTGTTTGTGCGTTGGTCATTGGTGGTTAGTGGTGGCAGGGGTAGACTACTTTATTAAAGCTCAATCACAGTCGTTTCTGATGCTGAACTAATAAAGAGTTGTGATTTCTGATCATCAATATGAAATGTGTGTTAGTGATAAAAGGTTCAAAGAAAATGTTAAAACTATTATGAAAGTAAATTTGTATGAAATGTAACTTTTGACATCCCTATAAATGTCACCTGCTAACCTGGATGGGCCGTGTCTGTCTCAAGAGTTGCTCCCTTATTTGGCTTTAAATTTTGAGCAACTGAAAGAATTTTTCCTTGGTGACAGTAGTAAATTGAGTCTGTCATACAGAAGCCTATGAATTACTCCCTGTCTTGAAACTCAGTGCCAGAATGAATTGTAGTGTATATGTGAACATAGGGTGAAGACAGCTGCACTGGCAGATGATTGTGGCTTTACTGGAGGTACAGAAAATGTCCCACCTGGGGCCTTCCATTGGAAATCATGATGGATGTCCATGAGACTGAAAAAGTCTTTAACTTCTGCCACATGTGGAAAAATGACTGTGCTGTACTCAAGTTGCAGAACAAATGGAGCTTAGCTGCACCATTATTTTTAATTTATTTTATCTAAATTGAGTTTAGTTATTACTGCCAAGTAGTGAATTGCCATCTGTCCAGTCAAAGCCTACTTTAAGTTCCTACTTGGCTTCTAAGACAAAACAACATGTCTCTAGCTGGTAGTTATAGGAAGGTGCAAGTATCATGTTATATTTTTACCTGTGTAAGTGTATGGAAATGTTTGTTTTAATCTCTTGCTTCAGTCGGAGTTGTTAGAGGATGATGTTCAAAATGATGTGTGCTCTGCTTTGCCTGTTGATGCTGTTATGCTGATTTTGGACAGAGACGTCACTGGGCTGACCAGAGAGTACACATGGCCTTTGTCCCGGTACCATTCGATAGTGATAGCCTTGATTAAAACAAGAAAACAGTATCCTAATCAGGGTTTTGTTGGAGATCCTATGTATCAAATTGTTGTTCTCTCATAATTTTTTGGTTTTGTATTGTGAATCTTTCATGATGATTCTTGTTGCATGGGGTCACAAAAATCTCTTTTGGCTGAAGTCAGATGGTCTATCTTTTACACAAATGATACAGAATGCTTCAACCTAGGAGAAGCAAAGCCAATGAAACAATCCTTTTACTGTGTCAGTCCAGAGGAGGATAGATTTAAAGATAGTGAAATCATTTATATGCTGATGAAAGGAGCTGTCCATCATCGTCCAGGTCAGCAGTGTGACTGCACCATCTGCCTCGTACTGATTACTGATTGGTCCGGTTGGTGCTGCCAAGTTCATTAGCCAATCGAATCTTTCGAAAGGCCCATACAATATTGATGGGCTCAATGAGCTTCCAGGTGTGCTGGCTAACAGGCAGGTAAACAGGTACATGAGAGAGGGGGAGAGGATTTGCCACAGCCACACACACAGAGACAAGGGGAGGCATAAAACACCAGACTGTGACGTTTGTCCAACGCTCTTTCTTCAGCACTAACTTCATCAGTAGGATTTTTCCATTTGTTAGAAACTAGGGATGCTTGAAAGGGCCACCATTCATGATTGACTGATTTTCATTAAAAATACATGATGGGTAGATATATGCATTAACGCTTCTAGTCACTGATCACCTTAAAACCGATCACCTGTGGTTAACACTCTGGTGTCTGCGGCTGAGAGAAGCACTGTGTGCTGTGTAGTGTAGCCCCGCCTCGCACCGACAGGCCACCAAAACAAAAAAATATGTCGGCCGTGTGGAACTTTTACAGTGTGTGACACTGATATAACATACAACATCTGCAATGTATGACAAAGATGATCAGTCTTGGCATTGACAGCAAAAAATTCAGAGCATCCCTATCAGAAACTATATCTTTATTTGGAATATCTTTGAATCAGTCCCTTGTGTGTGCTATAAGCCAGAGTGTAACACATGAAAACTTTTCCTGTAGATTTTGTAGTAAAATCCATTTTAAATTCATCCTGTGTGTCCTAATAAAACACTCAGAGATGAACCAGTGCTTACTGGTAAATCTGTCTCAGGTGAGCAGACTGTAAGACCTGCTTCTGACCACCAGAGGGCATGCTGATGTCACAGTGTGTGTGTGTGTGTGTGTGTGTGTGTGTGTGTGTGTGTGTGTGTGTGTGTGTGTGTGTGTGTGTGTGTGTGTGTGTCTGTTCTGAGCACGCTCCATCTGCTCTGAATATAACAACAAACTCTTTTTTCAGTCTAAAAATTAATTTCACACCAACTGAGTTTTTCCTCCACGTGAGGTGATAATGACGCTGCACTGAGTCATCAGTGTGTGTGTGTGTGTGTGTGTGTGCGTATGTGTGTGTGTGTGTGGTATGAATGAATCAGGGACACTCTTCCTCCTCTTCTCTCCTTCCTCCTCCTCTTCTGTCGTGACGTTCGTTCAGGAGGAAACACCACAAACAGTCCTGAGATATTCTGAGAGACTTTACTCACTCTGTGTGTGTGTGTGTGTGTGTGTGTGTGAGTGTGTGTGTGTGTGTGTGTGTGTGTGTGTGTGTGTGTGTGTGTGTGTGTGTGTGTGTGTGACTCACAGGGAAATACCTCTGTGGATGGAGGGAGGGATTAAACAGGCAGAGAGGTATAATTACAGTAACTGAGCAGAGAGGGAGAGTAGAGTGACCCTGCACAGTCAGTCACAGCACCGGACCATCAGGACCAGGACCAGACTGAGAACTACAGGTCCAGAGAACCACAGCCTCAGACCTGGAGCAGTCAATTAATCAGAATCTGAACCATCAAGACCAGACAGAAATCCACAGGACCAGAGCCTCAGACCTACAGCACCCAGAAAATATCAGGACCAGATCAAGGACCGAGGGAGGACCAGAGTCCCAACCTGCTT
Organism: Seriola aureovittata; assembly: GCF_021018895.1. Lineage (NCBI taxonomy): Eukaryota > Metazoa > Chordata > Actinopteri > Carangiformes > Carangidae > Seriola > Seriola aureovittata. The sequence continues at coordinate 27,532,686 of NC_079375.1, read as the reverse complement.
TGTGAGCTCTGCTGACAGACTGAGGATTTCCAACTTCAGATTTGGCTGCTGAACTCTGTTTCTATTGTATGTCCTCAGAGACTCTACTGACTCTACTGTTGGACTCTACTGAGTCTGTGAGGAATTGATCTGAAGGATCAAGAGCCCTGGTGCCTGTTTCTCCATCAGGTCCTCCTGCGAGTGCTTTGACTCTACCGTCATTCAGAGTCCATCATGTCCTCTCTGTTAGCTGTCTTCTTCTTCATGGCGCTCAGCCTTCTCATCAACGCCTCTAGTGTGGTCTCTCCAGCTCCCGAGGTCGACAAGGTGCCTCAGCTCCAGGAGGGGGCGTCATCCTCTGTCTGTCCGTCCTGTTCTCTGTCTCAGATGAGGAGGAACTCGACTTTACCAGGAGGACAGAGCGACATGGTGGAGGCAGTGAAGCGTCACATTCTCAACATGCTGCACCTGAGTGCCCGGCCCAACCTGACACAGCCAGTCCCTCGAGCAGCGCTCCTCAATGCCATCAAGAAGCTGCATGTCGGCCACGTGACCGAAGACGGCAGCGTGGAGATCCAGGAGGAGGGCCGGGGCTCCAGGACCCCAACATCCCCCGAACCACCATCTGAAATCATCACCTTTGCAGAGCCAGGTGAGTCTGACAGCTGATCAGAAATTTCATGGTTATTTTTCATTTCCACTAGTTCAAAATTACAGGTACAGGTACAGGTGAGGTACACAGATATAGTTGCAGAGGTAAAGTCACACAGGTGCAGTTACACAGGTCTGAAGCTGGAGCCATCCTGTTCAGAGATTTACGCAAACGTCTCCACATACCTGAAGAAAGGTATAATAGGTACCTGTCAATGATGCTCACATACATGACCAGCAGCTGTATTTCAGCTGTTGATCTACTGACTCTACTGGGTCTACCGGTTCTACTGGTTCTCCTGATTCTACCGGTTCTACTGATTCTACCACTTCTACTGGTTCTACTGTGGACTTAGTTACTGGCTCTACCGGTTCTACTGGTTCTACTGTGGACTTAGTTACTGACTCTACCGGTTCTACTGGTTCTACTGGTTCTACTGTGGACTTAGTTACTGGCTCTACCGGTTCTACTGGTTCTACTGTGGACTTAGTTACTGACTCTACTGGTTGTACTGGTTCTACTGTGGACTTAGTTACTGACTCTACCGGTTCTACTGGTTCTACTGGTTCTACTGTGGACTTAGTTACTGACTCTACCGGTTCTACTGGTTCTACTGGTTCTACTGTGGACTTAGTTACTGACTCTACTGGTTGTACTGGTTCTACTGTGGACTTAGTTACTGACTCTACCGGTTCTACTGGTTCTACTGGTTCTACTGTGGACTTAGTTACTGACTCTACTGGCTGATGACCACATTTTGCTTTTTTAACCAAAGTCAAGTTAATTAATCTGATTGTCATTTATTTACAAAGATTCTCACAGGCGTATGTCCTGTCTCAGGTGTATCTCATGTGTCAGACTCTACTGAGGTTTACTGATCATGAGCTGCAGTTATCAGCTCATTCACAAAAATTTTAAGTTTGTTTTAAGTTCGAAGTCTGTGTACAGATTTCCACAGTCTGCAGACATACACACACAGACAAACACACACACACACACACACACACACACACACACACACACACACACACACACACACTGTATTGATTCCCTCAGTCTGAGCGTGACCTTCCTATCTGTTTTACTCGTATTTTTTGTCCACACAGTAAAAAAGTAAAAATCAGTTTGTTGTTCAGTTTTTGGAATAAGAGTTAAGCTTCATTCTTTAATTAATTCATCCTTTCTTTATGCACATCTGGTCACACTACAGCTAGGAGCGTATTTGTGAACCTGAACACACCTGAGCAGCAGCTCCTCAATGTAACAACAGGTGTCACGCTGCATGTTGATTGGTCAACTTCACCTGTGTGTTTGTGACTCAGCAGAGTGAGGAGAGTAGATGAAGACCTTCACACACACACACACACACACACACACACACACACACAGGTGAAGTTATTGATCATGTGCCCCAGTGTAAGGTCTGCATCATGATCAGTGTGAACCAACTCATGACCAATCACATCATCCTGTCACTTGTTTGCTTACATAAATGTACATAAAGGCTTTGGGCTATAAATAGTCGTATCTTCAGAAAGACCTTTATAAAAAGGCCCCTCAAAGGCTCACCCAAATTAGAGGACAGTAACAAGGGGGTGGGGGGGCGCATACCGAGCGGTCTCAGGCCGTGAATAATCTCATTCAGACAAATCTGGGCCTCTAATTATTCTGCAGCAGGAGACAAAGATGGAAACACAGAACAGGACCATGTTTTTGGGAGGGTGGGGGGATGTATGGTGGGGGTTAGTTTGGGGGTTGGTGGGTATATACTAGCGGCCTTGTTAACGACATTCCCTGAAATCAGGCCTTTTCTTTTTTTAGTGTCTCTGCTCATATTGAGTAAATTTAGAGGCAGCGGCTGCATTCAGGCTTTTATTGTTCACCACATTCAGTTTGTTCATTCATTCAAATGACAGGAAGACAAAAACAGAGGGGGGATAGTCCAGCAGGATCAAACCGAGACCAGAAGGATCAAACCGAGACCAGAAGGATCAGAGACCAGCTGGATAAAACAGAGACCATCAGCATACACAGTCTTTATCAGTTTTGAAAGGAAATAAATTTAGTAAAAACTTTTTACTGTGAGCTTCCTGTTGTCCAACAGTAGATATATCAAGATGTTTAAAGGTCTAAACCATCAGACTGAGGTCAGAGGTCAAAGGGAAACTATCTCAGTGAGACTAGCAGAGACTGCTGCAGTCCAGTACAGTCCAGTAGACCATTGCTTTGTCTTTCCCAACATTAATGTAAATGTGTTATGTGTTTGAACACATAGGGATAATTCCTGCTAACATGCTAACTGTGCCCTCTTCTGCAGGTGACTCTCAGAACACAGTGACCTTTGACATTTCAAAGGAGGGCAGCGGCTCCTCTGTCGTGGAACAGGCGAACATCTGGATCTTTCTGAAGATGTCAAAGGGAAACCAAGCAAAGGGCAAAGTGACTATACGGCTGCTGCAGCTTCATCATGACAATGATGAGGAGGAGCGTGTTTCAGAGAAGATGGTGGACACTCGTCGCAGCGGCTGGCACACCCTCGCCATTCCTCGCAGCGTTCAGACCCTGCTGGACAGTGGCGGCAGGTCACTCAACCTGCGGGTCTCCTGTCCACTGTGTGCTGAGGCTGGAGCTTCGCCAGTTCTGATGCCTGCCAAAGGCGAACAAGCTGCGGGTCGAGATCATTCTCATCGGCCATTCATCATGGTCATGCTGCAAGCTCAAGAGGAGGCGTCACAGCGACGAGTCAAAAGAGGTCTGGAGTGTGACGGGAAAATACACATCTGCTGCAAACGACAGTTTTACGTCAACTTTAAAGACATCGGCTGGAACGACTGGATTATCGCTCCATCAGGTTACCATGCCAACTACTGTGAGGGCGACTGTCCGAACCACATGGCGAGCCTCAGCGGCTCCTCCCTCTCCTTCCACTCAACGGTCATCAATCATTATCGCATGAGGGGCTACGGCCCGTTTCAAAACATCAAGTCGTGCTGCGTGCCGACAAAGCTGCGCGCCATGTCCATGCTTTACTACAACGAGGAGCAGAAAATCATCAAGAAAGACATCCAGAACATGATCGTGGAGGAGTGTGGCTGCTCGTAAACACTGTAAACCTGCCCCCTGCACGTCAGCAGCAGATCTGCACTTTCCCACTAAAGACAGTATTTATGTTTAGTGAAGCATCGTATTTCTTATTCGGAGAGACTCTTTTCCACATTGGAACAACCTGAGAATAAATACTATGCAACATATCCTATAATGTCAAACTCTACCTGTCTACATTTATATGTGTTGTCTATTGTTTTCTATTGTTTTATACTGTTATAGAATAATTTCTGATGTGTTCTGTTTACTGAGGATTCAACTTGTGTCAAAATCTGTCATGTCGAGATACTTGAAAGAAATTTGTTCAACCAGCTGCTTGAGCCAAACGTTGTTATCATTATTATTATTATTATTATTATTATTATTATTATTATCAATAAACTAGATTAATTTTGCACAGTTAAGAACATTCCTGGAAGTCTTTCCTCAGCTTCAAAGTCGGAGCTCAGAAGATTGAGAAGAAGCCAAAGACAGTCGACATGTAGATGAAGATTCCATTTTACTGAAATATCAACTGAGCAAATGAATTAAATGACCTGTTGTTAATGAGCAGTGAGTAAGTTGACCACTGATGAAGCTGTGAGTAAAATGAACTTTATGAAATCAACATGGCTGATGTTAAATTATTTAACTGGTGAAACAAAAACAGTCTTTTGTTGCTTCATTGTAAGACAATATGAGATGTTGATGCCAGCTTTATATAATTTATTTGTCTTGCTTCATTATTAAAAAAAATTCAGTTTAACTTTTAGTGTCTGTGTTTCCTTCAGTCCACCAACAGACTCCTGAACAGCTGGGCCTCATTATTACCACAGAGAGTGATCAGTCCCACACCTGTGATTAACACCATCATGTTAATGATCAGCCACCCACACCGTGGCTGTGCTGGTTCATCCTTGTGTTGCAGATTACTGATTTGTCATCAGGCTAGATTCAATCATCCATCAGCGTCCTAATGAGTGGGCGGCACCGTTCAGTGCTATATCTAGGCAGGTGACTACTGCTCTGATGTGACTGCCCCCTCTTCCAGAACCTGCTCTGCTTTTTCTGTCTTTGGAAAGTTGATGTACCACCTACTAAAGTTAGTTAGTTCAAGTTAATGTCTGTGAAATGTAGCATCATGCATCTGCCTCCAGCTCTTCACTGGAATGTGCCCTTTGCAGGAAAACCCAGACCCAACCAGACCTGTGAGCTCTGGGCTGGCCCCTGGGCTGGCTTCTGTGCGCCTCAGTGGCCTCCCCAAAATGGGGGCAAGTTGTTGGCACAGACTGGCACTGTCTGCCTCCTGTTCAGGTGAGCTCAGGATCCAGTCTGAGCTCTGCTCTACTTTCACACATCAACAAAGGCAGTGGGAGTGATGTAGAAACCCAACACTCTGCCCTTTGTTTGCAGGTAAAAACTGGAGCAATGGTTGGTAGACTGAGAGGCTCCTCCACTTCCTCCTCTGTCCTGCTCTGCCTTGTGATTGGCTGCTGGAGCTGGCCCCAGTGCCTAGTGATGTTAGTAAAGTTAAACCTTTGCAGACCGAGGAGAAGCGGGACAGCCAGAGCCGGCTGGCATGGTGACGCTGTTTGTTCGCTGACCTACAAACTCATTGCTGAATTGACAAGTCGATTTAAGAAACACAAAGATGAGTGCTGGAGCACATTCAGTCAAAATTATCTCAGAGCTGCAGTCTGAAGAGAAACACCTGCTGTTTACTTCAGTCACATGGTCCATGTTTAGAAACCTTAAATTCTGAGGTCTGTGTGTGATTTTCACCTGTGATTGGCTGCTAACCTGCTAGGTGTACTCTCCGTCTCACCCAGTGCATGCTGGGACAAACTCCAGTAGCAACTGGGGTCACTAAAACATAAAGCAATGATGATCTCTGTGGATAGTGATGAGCTCACAGAGCCAAATAGATGATCATATGAAGAATAAATGTCAACACAGCATAAAAATACTCTTTTGTTCTCAGATGTGGTCTTCCTCAGGAAGAAGAGTATACCCGTCAGTCAGTTGGAGGTTTATCAGGACCTGAATCCAGACCAAAACAGACCACGACTTCCTCAAACTTCCACCAGACTTCAGCCTCACAGCCTGTCACACGAACACATTGAGTGTCCTCTCCTGTCACTGCTGTCAGTCTCCATGATGTACTGTAGTACATCAGGTAGGCCAGAGGTCTACAGGAGGAAAGAGAACATAGCAGGTTCCACATTAGGATGTAATAAAAAGGCTATGATATAACAGGTAATATGACTAATCAGAAAACTAATAATGATAAAAAATGAGACTAATGATAATAATAGAAGCAGTGGGAATTGAGCAGGATCATGGGGCAGGAGGTGTTCTGCAGGTACAGATCCAGATGTACAGGTCCAGAGGCAGAAAGACCTGCAGAGAGTGACAGGAGAGGAGAGAAAGAACAGAGCTACAGAGAGAAGAAGCCGAGTTAGTAACATGTAGTAATGTGTATGAATGAGAACGGAGGAGCTCAGTGCATCATGGGAGTTCCCCCAGCAGTCAGCTTCTAACCCTAACCCTGTCTGTCTGTGTGAACGGAGATGAACCTGACCACAGATCGTCTCCACAAACACCCAGAGTTCATTGTAGGTCTGAGTTAAACCACATCAGTGTGTTCAGAGGACAAAGAGACAGTGACCGACTGATAATCAGTCAGACAGGAAGAGACTGAACAAACAGTCAGAGTTCATTCACCGTCACAGCAGCAGGAAACATTCAGACACTGAGGCAATGTTTTCACAGTGAGCTGGTTTAACTGGAGGAGAGACTGAGGCACTGGTCTTATGTCTTTACACTACACTGGTTTAACCCAGTGCTCCCAGTAAACCTTCACTCTGTGCAGAGTGTTGACAGCACTGTGGACAGTGAAGCAGTTTGAAGAACTGAGGTGGATCAGCAGAATAAACAGTGTTCACTGACATCAGGTCATAATGTCTGTTCATCTGAATGAAGATGCTGTTACTGAGCCAGTCGTTGTAAAGCATATTCAGTTGGAGCCAACCAGCCAATACAAGCACCACATCAGTGCTCTGCCTGAACTGACTACACTTCATTCATGGCAGCAACTGTGTAACATTAAAATGGAGGCAGTATAACAAATTTGTTCTTGCTAAGATCCAAATCCAAAAGGTTATATTCTTAAGTTTTTCACATAATGCATTTTATCAAGAAATTCAATATGATGGACTTTGAAGGTCCAAGAGGCTTTTTTGTTGAGCACATTGACCTGGACTTGTATGTCAGATTTCAAGTCAATCAGCCTTGTGGTGTGAAATTTTTTTAATTATAGCACCACCATCTGGCCAATTGGGCTCATAATTCTTGGGAACACATGCACATCATTTCCAGTTACTGGGCCAAAATTGACGTTTCTATCTTATTCCAGCTCACAGCAATTTGAACCATGCTGTAAGACATATAATAATAAAAATAATAACAATAATAATCATTATAATATCAATAAACTGGCACAACTTTAGAGGTGTTCTACCCCTTCGGGGTATGTTTTCCTGTGTTTTTGTGTAATAGCCCTTCATCCACAGCACCAGTGAGATGCCATCATTTCCAGTGACATCACTCTGGAGAACTGGTTTATTTTTACAGGTGAGGTGTTTTTGATGAAACGAGTGCTGAATGGAGGCTGTGATGGTGTCAACGTGCAGACGGACTGCGAGGAGGGAAGACGTCCAGAGGAACGTGCTGAGAGGTGGAGGATCGTCATGTGAGTCAAAGTGAAGGATTTATTTTTTGTGTGGGCAGGCTGCAGGACACGTCAGTGCTGTGAGCTGAGGGAAGGCCTGATAACCTCGACACCACCTCCACCACAAACTGCTACTCCATCACCAAGCACAGACTCACTGCTGCTATTCAAAGACATTCACCCCCACAGCTTCACTGATATTGTGCTGCTCATGAGTCCAGAGTTCAGTTGCCAGAACACCTGAGGATTCATCGAAGGAAACATTAAAGATGAAGAAGAAATTCTGTCTCCGGTCCTCATCAACATCATGGTAATTTCTTTAAAAACAAATCACATTAACATATAACTGACTCTTTAAATAAACAGAACAAATGTGATTCTGTGAAATGATGAAATACATTTATCATGTTCATGTTCAGGTGAACACTCTGGACATCAGGTGTATTTATACTGATCAGGTGAGGTAATAGCTTCACCCCCAAATCAGCAAAGTCACCTGACCTCACCTGTCCATGCAACTGACATTCATCACTTGATCAGCTCCGCAGTAAATTTACCTGCCATAACAGTCTCAACTGACTTTTTACCTCTGTTACCTGTTCTTTGTTAGTTCCTGGTTTCCTGTTCCACATAGTGGTCCACACTGGTTTCCTACCTGCTGCCGAACCTGCTCTGCGTAAAGACAAAGTAAACCTGAGAGAACAGGTCCTCACACACAGTCCAAAAACCACTTGATCCTAACCGAGCTAGTTTAAGACTAGTTGTAGAGGTACACGGACTAGTTGTCAAGGTCCAAGGACTAGTTGTTGAGGTCTAAGGACTAGTTATAAACATCTGAGGACTAGCTGTTGAAGTCTGCAGACTAGTTGTTGAGGTCTGCAGACTAGTTCTAGAGGTCTGCAGACTATCTGTTGAGGTCTGAGGACTAGTTGCTGAGGTCTGCAGACTAGTTGTTGAGGTCTAAGGACTAGTTATAAACATCTGAGGACTAGTTGTTGAGGTCTGCAGACTAGTTGTTGAGGTCTGCGGACTGGTTGTTGAGGTCTGCGGACTAGTTTTAGAGGTCTGCGGACTAGTTGTTGAGGTCTGAGGACTAGTTGTAGAGGTCTGCGGACTAGTTGTTGAGGTCTGAGGATTAGTTGTAGAGTTCTGCGGACTAGTTGTAGAGGTCTGCGGACTAGTTGTTGAGGTCTGCGGACTAGTTGTAGAGGTCTGCGGACTAGTTGTTGAGGTCTGAGGACTAGTTGTAGAGGTCTGCAGACTAGTGGTTGAGGTCTACGGACTAGTTGTAGAGGTCTGAGGACTAGTTGTAGAGGTCTGCAGACTAGTTGTTGAGGTCTACGGACTAGTTGTAGAGGTCTGCGGACTAGTTGTTGAGGTCTGAGGACTAGTTGTAGAGGTCTGCAGACTAGTTGTTGAGGTCTGGGGACTAGTTGTAGAGGTCTGCAGACTAGTGGTTGAGGTCTACGGACTAGTTGTAGAGGTCTGAGGACTAATTGTTGAGGTCTACGGACTAGTTGTAGAGGTCTGCGGACTAGTTGTTGAGGTCTGAGGACTAGTGAGAGCTTGGACAAAGATGATTACATGGAACCTGAGCCTTTCTCAGCATTGAAAGTTCCCCGTCTTCCCCCTCACAGAAGGTGCATGGCTCACACCTTAAATCTCATTGCCAAAGACACAGAAAATGTAATTGAAAAACAAGCTTTGTTTTTCCAAATGATACACGATGGAACTGGATGTGTATCTCGCTATGCAGCGACTGTCTCACATAGCGACATTAATTCCCAAGGCAGATACCAACGAGGCTGCTGACGCTACCATTCCTGTGTATGTCGACCTTGTGATGCACACACTGTCCGTGATGAGTTTGGCTTTTGTTATTTTTCTCAACAGGAAATCAGCTTCATACACAAGTTTGTGGATGTAATGAGGCCCTTAGCATTTGCACTGAATATCCTTCAGGGAGAGAGGAACCTCTTCCTTGGGTATTTGGCTCCAACCACTGGGCAACTGAAAACTGATTTGAATGGCCTGTTGGATGAGTGCGCAAAGCCCACTGCTACACACGGTCTGATTACATGCTGTCCCCTCATAATGAACATCATGCAGTCACTGAGAATGAGACTGTAAGGCTTGCTTGAGAAGAAGGAACACATATTGGCAGCTATGCTGCTGCCAACAGTCAAGCTTGACTGGGTGGAAGATGAGGAGAAACAGCTACAGTACAGAGCGATGTTGAAACAAGAATTTCAAACTGTTAACTTTGATAACTCTTAAGTACAAAGCTCTAATCAATTGCCAGTCCAGTGGTGACACTGGCAACAAAGACACAGCAGCATCTTTCTTCAAGTTTAACCAAAACCCACAGAACGTCACAAAAACTGAAGTGGACACTTATTTGAATTGGCCAACCACAGAAGGGTTTGGTGACTACATGCTGCTGCCCAAGCTCAAAAAGCTGTTCATAAAATACAACACCGCACTCCCCTCAAGCGCCCCAGTGGAGAGGCTTCTCAGCATTGGTGGTCAAATACTTAGGCCCAGGAGAAACAGGCTTGGTGATGCCAACTTCGAGGAAACAACTGCTCTTGAATGCCAACAAAAAACTAAAAGAATGAAGGATATTTAACTTATTTTGTTGGTGGATTGGACTAGTAGTATCCATTGTGACTTTTTGTGGTGCTATGATAGTGGTAAACAATGTTGCATAAGGACAACAGAGAAGGAGTCAACTTTTATGTTTGTTTACTGTGTTTATTTTTTTAGTTGTTAAAATGTTGTTAAAATATGTTTGCTGAATATTGCAGTGAAGCTTCTGACTCTACCTCTAACTCCCCTCTATAAAGGCGAACCCAGCTTCTAAAATGAAAATGTGAAAGCTATTTATGTTTGTTAAAGCTAAATGCTTTGTGTTTCTGAGGTTTCAGAGCTTTACTTTTTCTCTGGACACATAAACCAGGAAGTCAGACAGTCAAATTTAATGAGAATGCTCATTGTTAACCAAATGTTTACATTTAGTTATTTTCTTTTAAGATGAGGAATATTTGCCTGAATATTGCACTAAGCTTTGGCTAAGGCCTCAGGCTCAAACTACCGAAATACACAGGGGAAATTAGCTTATAAAAGGAAAATATTCATGTTATTTTTATATAGGGAAAATATTTATGTGTAGTACAGCAAAATGCTGTATGTTTTTGAGTTTTTAGAGCTGTAAATTTTCTGTGGACAAACATCAAGTCAGGAAGATGAAAAAAATCTGACTATAAGACAATGACTAACTCGTTTTTTACTGACTGTTTACTTTAAGTTATGTGGACATTAAAAGATGTTGGCTGAATATTGCACTTTGAGCAGGCTATGCACAACCTTTGTTTCCATTACAATACATTACAATTTTTGTCTGGTGTTGTCACAGTAACAGCAGTACAGAATATTCACAAGGTTTTTTGTTCAATGCAGAGCCTGTTTTTTCCATTGATCAGAATTATTATTATTAATTTTATTTATATATTTATTAAAATTTGTGTTTTTGAACCCCTGCATAAGTTCATACTGTCTGAATAAAATTTCCATATACAGTATGCCTTAACTGCACCTCATTTTCTCAATTTCAGCATAATATGTCATATTGCTCAACTGGTAAAATATATTCTCAATCTAAACATTATTTTTTTTGTTTGTTTTAAATGTAACTAATGCCTGTGATTCATCAGTGGTATACAGTAATTCATTTAGTTTGGGAGTGACAGTGATTTGTGGCTGGTGATGGATGGGTAGAAAGAGGTTCTATTGAAAAAGAATAGCTATCCAAGCCTATTTATTTTTTAAAAACGGAACAAATGAACGTGAACTAGTTCATTTTCATCTGTATGAACTGAACTGTGAACTAGTTCTCTTTAAGTGTGAACTGGCCCAACACTGTCTACTGACTAGTTGCTGAGGTCTGAGGACTAGTTGTTGACATCTACAGACTAGTTGTTGAGGTCTATGGACTAGTTGTAAAGGTCTACGGACTAGTTGTAAAGGTATGTGGACTAGTTGTTGAGATCTGAGGACTAGTTGTAAAGGTCTGCGGACTAGTTGTAGAAGTCTGAGGACTAGTTGTAGAGGTCTGCGGACTAGTTGTTGAGATCTGAGGACTAGTTGTTGAGATCTGAGGACTAGTTGTAAAGGTCTGCGGACTAGTTGTAGAAGTCTGAGGACTAGTTGTAGAGGTCTGCAGACTAGTTGTAAAGGTCTGAGGACTAGTTGTTGAGGGACTTTACAGGGACTAGTTGCAGATTCAGAGGGACTAGTTATACATTAACAGTGACTAGCTGCAGAGCTCTCTCCTCTTGGATCTCAGATCAGTATTTTTGTTCAGATGGTCAGGATCTTTTTTCTCACTTTGTTTTGGCTACAGAAGCGAGTCAGTTTGTTCAGACACCCACCGAACAGAGTGACAGATGACTCATCTTCATCAGGAGGGGGAGAAATAAGCAGAACGCTCCTTTAATTACAGGGAACAACTTGAAAACACAAACAACTCCACAGCAATGAGACACAAACAGGAGCAACTACACAATGTATACACACCAGGAAAACACAATGAAAAGACACAGGACAGAAACACAAACTGACACACTGTCTGCACATGTGCAGCAGATTCAGGTCGATGTTCTGAACAAGAACACACTGATCAGTTTTAATTAGTCACTCTGTGTGTGTGTGTGTGTGTGTGTGTGACCTGTTGATTCTAAATGAAGTCTTGTTTCCTCCTCTGTGTCAACATGAGTCGACTGGAGATAAACAGCTGATGATGCAGCTGATTCTAGAGTCGCTGCCATTAAACCACAGAATACGAAGATGATGATGAGGTCATTAAACAATCCAGTCAAAGTTTAGATCAGGCATGTCCAAAGTCCGGCTGGGGGCCAATTGCGGCCCGTGTTCAAATTTTCACCGGCCCGCAGCCTCTGTCATAAAATCAATAATATGCGGCCCGCCAGCTCTGTTGACCACAGTATAAAATACACAGGTACAAAAAAAGCTATTTTACATTTCACCAGAAGATGGCAGTAGACCTGTGGCCGCACTCTCGCCGCCGTGACCCTTGTGTGATACTTTCAGCCCGGCCCATTTCTTACATGGCGACTGTAACTAAAAAAGAAAAGTTGACAGCGAGGGCCGCCGCTTCCAGGACAAGTGGAAATTGGAGTATTTTTTCGCTGAATTACGAAGCAGTCGGCACCAACAGCTCCCTCTTGTCAACTTCTACCGCCAGCTGGATGAAGGCAGGTTCCAAGAGATTCGAACATTTGCTAAGAAAATGCTGAGCTTGTTTGGCTCGACATACTTGTGCCAGAAGACATTCTCGGTTATGAACATTAACAAGAGCCGCGTGAGGACGAGACTAAGTGACTCTCACCTGCGTGACGTCTTGCGCATCAAAACCACTGTTTTTGAGCCAGACCTGGACTAGGCCTACATACTGCAGTCCAGATCTCAGTATCACCCTTCACATTAGTGCAGGCAAGATATGTGTATAGTCCTCTGAGGTGGATAAATTCTAAAATCTCAGTGAATTGATTTTTTTGTGATGATCAAAACCACAGTTTCAATATGCACGGACCACTGTTTTGAATTTAGAAGTTTAAAGTGAGCATTTAATAGTGAATAATATGTAATGTTTCAAATGAACCTAGATATGTTTCATCTTCCCAAAAGTTTTTTTTCTAGACAGACCTTTTCTTCATTTTATGTGGTCTTCAAATATGAAAGGCAGAGTGATTTTGGCAAAAACTTGAAAATGAAAAAAAAATGAAGTATGCGCTTTGCAATAAAAAATTTCATAAAATAGTTCATTTGTATTAAATGTTAATGGTTCAAAGAACGTCAGGCTGAATGGTTGGCCCCCACACATTTTCACCTTACCAAAGCCCTCTTTGCAAAAAGTTTGGACACCCCTGGCTTAGATGATGGAGAACATGAGGGCGATCCGTGAGGGAAGTTCTGCCTACCAGATTTTTTTTATCAATGAGCTAATATACAATGATTTATTTATTGATTATTATGTGAGTCTGTATTTAAGATGAAACAACTCTGTCTGTTCTTCACTCGATGTCAACAACTCAAACACAGATTAGAAACACTCTATCTTACTTTGTGTGTGTGTGTGTGTGTGTGTGTGTGTGTTTACGCGCGCGCGCGTGCGTACAAGACAGGCTTCCTCTGCTGCAGTGATCCTGTTGGCCGCTGGGTGGCGCTGCAGCTGTATGACCGGGAGGAGAACTCTGTGTAATTCCGGTTCCGGTTGAGTCGCAGTGTGTTGTTGTTGTAGTGATCTTCCAGAAACAGAATACTCCGGGCTTCTTCTGGGTTTGTTGTGGTCTTCTGGCGCTATTCTAGTCCACGACATCTCTTTCGGTACTTCGGATCTCCCTTCATTTTTTTAGCCGCTCAGATGTACCGTGCTCCGGTCAGACCCCAGCGGAGTCCCGGAGCTCCGCGTCCGGCGGGAAGGTTTCCCTCCCCGGTCTCCTGCTGGGGTTTTCCCGGAGCTCGCTCCCCGTATGGAGGGTCCGGCTATCGCGGAGGTTCTCCCCGGGGCTGCCCCACTTACTCTCCGGGTTCCCCGATTTATTCTCCGGGTTCTAACCGAGGATGCTGGGACGGTTCTGCGGCCAGGTTTGGCAGCGGGTCCCGGGGCTTCGGAGGACAGATGCGGCGCAGAGGGGACGGTTTCCGGCGGCCGCAGTCCTTCAGTCCCGGTTCAGCTCAGAAGTTCCAGGTAAAGTTTCAGGTGTTTATTTACACTAGCAACAGCTCTAGGAAAACTGGGAATGCAGCCTTTGTCAGTTCCGGTCCAAAACTGTGCAACACACTCTATAGATATCAGGTATAAATGTCTATAGATGTAGATATCAGAGACGCAGCTCACTAAGTATTTTTAAAAGAAAACTCAAAACTTATTTCTTCACTTTAGCCTTTAACTGGCTCAGAAATTCTTTACTTTGCGCCACATTTATGCAGTGCTCAGCACTTCTTTTAAATGTCTTCTTATTTAATGATTTAGTATTTTATTCATTACTTTATATAGTTTTATGTGAATGTTTTTTAATATTTTTTCATTTTAGATCAATGTAAGATAATTGATGACATGTTTTTATATTAATTTGATGTCTTTTCATGTGAAGGACTAGGTGCAGGTCATTTCTTTGTTGTAAAGCCCTTTGTGCAGCATTTCTTTTATGAAAGTTGTTATACAAGTAAAGTTACGTTTTATTGTTATTATTGTTGTTACAATTATACTGAGAGGAGAAAGATTATTAAGTCAGGACCTGATCCGGTCGAAACATGGATCCAGATCAGTTTCTGTTGATGTGGATCAACTGAGAGCCAAACAAGAAGTCATGCTCCTGTATCATCATTATTAATAAAACTTGAAGTAGCAGCAGTATTGATAGTAGAAGTAGTAGTAACAATAGTAATAGCAGTAATAGTAGTAGTAGAAGTGTAACACAGTGTGACTCGTGATTCATTCGTTGTTAGATGTAAAGAGTTTCAGTGGGGGGAGGGGGGGTCACAGTCTTCAGGGTGCTTGGTTTCTGGGTTGACCACGTGTCCTCGGGGGTGGGGCGGGGTGGTGGCCATGGGGGATGACTGAAGGTGAATCAGAGGTTTGGGGGATACTGTGTTTCTAGCCTGAGCATCATCAGTGACAGAACAGCCAGAAAAGACTGAAACACAGTGTGGTCATTAGTGATGATTGTATTGAATGAGATACAGTTTCTGCCCTTTATAAAATATTCATTTTATTGTATTTTTCATCATAACAGACAGAGCAGGTTGTGAACCTCAGTTTTCTTCATGGCTCTTCTCATGTTTCCTGTAATTGATGAAAACACTAGAAACCGTCTGAACTGTTGATGTCGGTGGAGTCAAACTGTTTGTCTGATCAAATCATCTGTTTGTTTTAGCTTCAGTCGTTAGATAAATGTTGTGTGTTTGTGTGTTTCCAGTCCTCAGACTCTTCAGTGGAGAAATACTTCAGTCCATCGATGCTGCAGGATCCCTGGGCAGCTCTGCAGCCGATCAGAGCAGCAGACGCAGCTGCAGCAAGACACGCAACATGACAGTAAACAACAACAACTGCAACCAGACACAACATGACAGGAAACAACAACAGCTGCAACCAGACACAACATGACAGGAAACAACTACAGCTGCAGCCAGACACAACATGACAGGAAACAACAACAGCTGCAACCAGACACAACATGACAGGAAACAACTACAGCTGCAACCAGACACAACATGACAGGAAACAACTACAGCTGCAACCAGACACAACATGACAGGAAACAACAACAGCTGCAACCAGACACAACATGACAGGAAACAACAACAGCTGCAACCAGACACAACATGACAGGAAACAACAACAGCTGCAACCAGACACAACATGACAGGAAACAACAACAACTGCAACCAGACACAACATGACAGGAAACAACAGCTGCAACTAGACACAACATGACAGGAAACAACAACAACTGCAACCAGACACAACATGACAGGAAACAACTACAGCTGCAGCCAGACACAACATCAGAGGAAACAACAGCTGCAACCAGACAAAACATGACAGGAAACAACAACAGCTGCAACCAGACACAACATGACAGGAAACAACAACAGCTGCAACCAGACACAACATGACAGGAAACAACAACAGCTGCAACCAGACACAACATGACAGGAAACAACAACAGCTGCAACCAGACACAACATGACAGGAAACAACAACAGCTGCAACCAGACACAACATGACAGTAAACAACAACAGCTGCAACCAGACACAACATGACAGGAAACAACAACAGCTGCAACCAGACACAACATGACAGTAAACAACAACAACTGCAACCAGACACAACATGACAGGAAACAACAACAGCTGCAACCAGACACAACATGACAGTAAACAACAACAGCTGCAACCAGACACAACATGACAGGAAACAACAACAGCTGCAACCAGACACAACATGACAGTAAACAACAACAACTGCAACCAGACACAACATGACAGGAAACAACAACAGCTGCAACCAGACACAACATGACAGGAAACAACAACAGCTGCAGCAAGACACGCAACATGACAGTAAACAACAACAACTGCAACCAGACACAACATGACAGGAAACAACAACAGCTGCAACCAGACACAACATGACAGTAAACAACAACAACTGCAACCAGACACAACATGACAGGAAACAACAGCTGCAACTAGACACAACATGACAGGAAACAACAACAGCTGCAACCAGACACAACATGACAGGAAACAACAACAGCTGCAACCAGACACAACGTGACAGGAAACAACAACAGCTGCAACCAGACACAACATGACAGGAAACAACAGCTGCAACCAGACACAACATGACAGGAAACAACAACGACACAACATGACAGGAAACGACAACAGCTGCAACCAGACACAACGTGACAGGAAACAACAACAGCTGCAACCAGACACAACATGACAGGAAACAACAACAGCTGCAACCAGACACAACATGACAGGAAACAACAACGACACAACATGACAGGAACAACAACAGCTGCAACCAGACACAACATGACAGGAAACAACAGCTGCAACCAGACACAACATGACAGGAAACAACAACAACTGCAACCAGACACAACATGACAGGAAACAACAACAGCTGCAACCAGACACAACATGACAGGAAACAACAACGACACAACATGACAGGAAACAACAACAGCTGCAACCAGACACAACATGACAGGAAACAACAGCTGCAACCAGACACAACATGACAGGAAACAACAACAACTGCAACCAGACACAACATGACAGGAAACAACAACAACTGCAACCAGACACAACATGACAGGAAACAACAACAACTGCAACCAGACACAACATGACAGGAAATGGCTGCATCTTGACAGAAAACAAACCAATTCAATCTCAGCTAAGTTGACATCCTGACAAGAAACAAGATGGTTCACAGGAAAAAACAGACAAACAACAGCATCAGCAGTAAACAAACAACCAAACAGACGTCCTGACAGGAAACAACATCAGCAGTAAACAGACCAGAGGTCTGTGAGCATCTTCAGTCACCAGCAGTTTCAGGATCAGATTTCAGTGATTTCAGGGATCAGTCACCTTGATGAGTTTCTACATGATGAACTGATGATGATACACAGATGAATGTTTTTAACAAAATGTTTTCTTACTGTTTTTAACCTAAATCAGATTCTTCTTCATGTGTTTTATTCAGTTTGTTTAAAAAAAAAAAAACTTACGTTTGTTACAATAAAAAAAAAACATAAAACTTTAGTTTTAAGCTGGAGTCCATCATTTGTTCCTTAATCTTGTGTGTTTTAATTTGAAAGGAACAGAAAGAGGTCAGATCTTTTATTTGTCCTTTACTTTGTAAAACTAAAAAGTTTTAAGGGCTTCAGGACATTTTAGGGCCAAGAAAACAAAACTCTGACATTCTCTTGGATTAAAGTGGTAAATGTATGAGGAAAAAAGTTCTTTGATATTTAAGTCACAGATTTGTTTTCATTATCTTTATTTTATTATTATTATTATCATTCAGTCAAAGAAACACCTCACTTCACTTTGCTTCAAGGTTGGATCAACACCATCACAACTCAGACATCGCAGCATGCCCTGTCTCAGGTCTGCAGTTGTACTTTAAAATCTTATTTAAGTGAATTTAAACCATTTGTCTTTGGAGGTTGTCATGGAAACCCAGGACAGGTGATTGGCTCTAACATAACAACAATAAACATAAGCAGCACAGACTCAGGAATCTACTGTCACTGTGAACATTATATCAGAAATTATAGAAATTATATCTTATATAGATTATTATCTAAAAATGAATCGTTATTTGCCATTAATGGTAACACATACACATATTCACACACAAACCTGAGACACGGCGTCTGTGGTGTGATGAGGTTGATCCTCGTGTTTAACATGAACAGTAACATCATGTTGGTTATAGACAACACATCTGATATTCATCTGTTCAAAACACTGATCACATTAATGCACATTAAAGAAGCATGAATAATGCAGGAAACTTGGTTTAATTAAAGAATTCAATCATCCACGATTTCAGTGTCAAAAATAAAACAATGGTGCAGTGATCTGATGTCACCAGCAGGTGTCACTTTGACTCCACCCTGCAGGACAAACATACTGCAGTAATACCACACAGAAACCGTGAGGTACTTGTACTTTAACATCTGTGATGATCAGTTTATAGAAAAATTGTTGTTACTAAAGTTATTCAAATGTTGGGAAACACCAGTAATAACAGTCTGAAGGTGTTTACCTACTGCTATAGTCTATGGACACCCACCATGATGTCCAGGTGTTCTATTATTTTGTCCACCCTACATATGAATCTAAAGGTAGGTTGAACAACAGAAACACCTGTGTATAATGTGATACAGCTCCTCAGGTAAAACTATCAAACAGATGAATGAAACTGTCTCAAACCATTTTAATGAAAATAAACATTATAACCTTTATGAAAGAGGATTTATTACGGTTTAAATGAGGTGTTTACTATAAACTTAGCGTATTTTAGTAATTATCAGTTGTATACAGGCTGTAACGAGCCTGACTGGTTGTTTTCTAGTGCTGTCTTCATCAGAGATGGTGTCTATGTATTAAACATGTTCTTCAATAGTTTAATCGTTTTATCATATATTGTTATTATCACCATACAACATGTTTTACTCGGAGACATTTTAATTGACTTATCTGAGAACATTATAACAGTGATTTTACTTTGACTGTAGTAAAATGTGTTTTCAGTAACAGTAGTAAGTGACGTGCAGCAGTCACTGTGGTGTCTCATCTCCAGTCAGTTTCTGTTTCTGGTAGTTTATTTGTGCTCAGTCTGAACGCAGTTAATGTTGCTGTTTTCTTCATCAGTGTCTAACTACCTGCTGTATATTTAACCTTACACGAGTTCTGCTCCAGTACCCAGAGCTTTCTGCTGTTTTTGGTGACTTTCACTGATCCGCTAGCTTTCACTATTGCATGGTGGTCTTTTTCCCTGCGCTCTCTGTCACTCTCTGACTCTCTCAGAGACAGTGTCAACAGTCCAGGCTGATGGTGTGGGGGGTCAGTCAGTCACAATGATGATGATGATGATGATAATAGTGATGATAGTGATGATGATGGTGATAATGATGATGATGATAATGATGGTGATCATGAAGATGATGATCATAATGGTGATAATGATGATGATAGTGATGATAGTAATAATGATGATGATAGTGTTAAAAATGATGATGATGATAGTGATGAAGATGATGATGATGATAGTGATGATGATGATGATGATAGCGATGATGATAATGATGGTGATAATGATGATGATACTGATGATGATGATGATAATGATGGTGATCATGGTGATCATGAAGATGATGGTGATAATGATGATGATAGTGATGATGATGATGATAATGATGGTGATGATGATGATGATAATCATGGTGATCATGAAGATGATGATGATAATGGTGATAATGATGATGATAGTGATGATGGTGATAATGATAGTGATGATGATGATAGTGATAATGGTGATGATAGTGATGATGGTGATAATGATAGTGATGATGATGATGATGATGATGATGATGATGATGATGGTGATGATGGTGATAATGATAGTGATGATGATGATGATAGTGATAATGGTGATGATAGTGATGATGGTGATAATGATAGTGATGATGATGATGATGATAATGATGATGATAGTGATGATGGTGATAATGATAGTGATGATGATGATAGTGATAATGGTGATGATAGTGATGATGGTGATAATGATAATGATGATGATGATGATGATGATGATGGTGATGATGATCATGAAGATGACGATGATAATGGTGATAATGATGATGATAGTGATGATGGTGATGATGATCATGAAGATGACAATGATGATAGTAATACAAATGATGATGGTGATGATTATAATGATGATAGTGATGATAGTAATAATGATGATGATAGTGATGAAAATGATGATGATGATAGTGATGAAGATGATGATGATAGTGATGATGATGATAATGATGATGATAGCGATGATGATGATAATGATGATGATACTGATGATGATGATAATAATGGTGATCATGAAGATGATGGTGATAATGATGATGATAGTGATGATGCTGATAATGATAGTGATGATGATGATGATAGTAATGATGATGATGATGATAGTGATAATGGTGATAATGATGATGATAATGATGGTGATAATGATACTGATGATGACAATGATGATAGTAATACTAATGATGATAGTGATGATAGTAATAATGATGATGATAGTGATGAAAATGATGATGATGATAGTGATAATGGTGATAATAGTGATGATAGTGATGATGATGATGATGATGATAGCGATAATGGTGATAATGATGATGATAGTGATGATGATGATAATGGTTATGATAGTGATAATGGTTATAATTATGATGATAGCGATGATGATGGTGATAATGATTGTGATAATGATGATGATACTGATGATGATGATAATGATGGTGATCATGGTGATCATGAAGATGATGATGATAATGGTGATCATGAAGATGATGATGATAATGGTGATAATGATGATGATAGAAATGATGATGGTGATGATGATCATAAGATGATGATGATGAGGATAGTGATGATGATGATAGTGATGATAGTAATAATGATTATGATAGTGATGAAAATGATGATGATGATGGTGATAATGGTGATAATGATAATGATTATGATAGTGATAATGATTATAATTATGATGATGATGGTGATAATGATGATGATACTGATGATGATGATAATGATGGTGATCATGGTGATCATGAAGATGATGATGATAATGGTGATAATGATGATGATAGTGATGATGGTGATAATGATAGTGATGATGATCATAAGATGATGATAATGATGAGGATAGTGATGATGATGGTGATGATGATAGTGATAATGATGGTGATAATGATGATAATGATGATGATGATGATGATAGTGATGATGATGATTATAGTGAGGATGATGACGATGATAGTGATAATGGTGATAATGATGATGATAGTGATGATGATGATAATG
>NC_079375.1:27371038-27506038 GCF_021018895.1 Seriola aureovittata | reverse complement strand
TGTCAATTCAGATAATGCTACTTGCAAACTCCCTCAACTCAGGTTATTTAAAACCAATCAGAGATTTCGGTGAAAACATTGTCACTCTACTCGCTGGATAGAACCAAGGTTCCAACAATCCTGCACAAAACCAGTTCAAGATCCAGAGCTAATTTTGGTGGAACAGAGTTGAAACAGAAAGAGAGACAGAGATGTTTTTGAGACATCAGGGAGACAGACAGAAGGAGGACGAAGGAGTCCAAGGACATCAATTTTCTCATGTGCTGATAAATGTTGATGAGACGCTGCAGTTTGTGCTGTGTGCAAACGTCCATATGGTCAACGGGTATCTGCTGGAGGTGAGACAACACTTCAGTGGACATGAGACAGGACAAGGACTATCAAGTAGCACTGTTTTTTCCTTATCAGGTAACGTTGATTCTTTGTGTATTAGTTAACATTGCTTTGTCTTCATCAGGTAATGTTATGTCTTTGTGTATCAGGTAGTGTGACTCCACACACAAAGACAATGTCCTCTTGTGTGTCTGAACCTCCTCCAGCTTCTCTGGTATTTGTGCGTCCATCCTGCTGTCTGATGTAAAGGTCGAGGATCTCACCTGACACTGAGTCCTGCTGAGTCCAGTCTCCTTCAGTCTGTGTAGGTGTACCTGATGACGTAGACACTGTCCAGGTTCACTCTAACGGACACAGTCAGTGTTGTTGGTTTTTCTGCTGTTTAACAACTTGACTTTCACATGTGGAAGAACAAAACCTTAAATTTTTCAATGATCAAATCAGTAACACACGCACACCTGCAGGAGATGACTTCCTCCTCAGCTTTGACCTTTAGTGTGATGACGACCTTCAGACGAAGCTTCTGATTGGATCTCAGCCTCTGTAGCTTTCACTTCATATGAGGAAACTTCATGTTGAAAAGACGTGCACACACATACACACACATACATACATACATACATAGAGACATGTACACACACACACAGTATTCTTAACAGCAGTGTGTGGTCGATAGAGAACTAACTCAGATTCCCTAGTGATTGTCCTCTGTGACTTTAACAAAGGAAACCTCAGGCATGAACTTCCTAAATACAGTCAGTTTATTAAATGCCTGACCACGGAGGGGAATATTTTGGATAACTGTTACGCCACAATCAACAGTGCTTATCATGCCATCCCTCGGGCTGCACCGGGTTCCATGTCCAATCAGGTGGACCATGTCATGGTCCACCTGATTCCTACATTCAGGCAGAAACTAAAACTCTGTAAACCTGTTGTGAAAACATCAAAGCAGGGGAACAGTGAATCCATTGAGGATTTTCAGGTCTGTTTGGACTGTACTGACTGGGATGTGTTCAGGACGGCCACCAACAGTCTGGCTGAGTTCACAGAGGCTGTGACATCCTACATCAGCTTCTGTGAGGACTGCTGAATCCCAGCACTCACCAGGGTGAGTTATAAAAATTTGAAACCCTGGTTCACAGCTGAGCTTAGTCAGCTATGTGTGCAAAAGGAAGAAGCGTTCAGGAGTGGGGACAGGGACTGGTTTAAAGAATCAAAGTACAGGTTTACCAAGCTAAAGTGACAGAAGCTAAACGACTACTCTGAGAAACTTCAACACCAGTTCTCAGCCAATTACACTGCTTCTATTTTCAAGGGGCTCAGACAGATCACCAACTACAAACCTCCATTAATGACTTGCACCTGGTCAATCAATTGAATTAGTTCTACAGCGGCTTTGAAAGACAATGGGTCAGTCCTGACACTATCCCTCGTGAGTCCAGCCAACACCTCCAGACCAATAGCTTCACCTCCACCACCTCAGCAGGGGCCCAGCGCCTCCACAACTGGCCACCTCAGGTAGGAGATTGACCATCTCGTGACCTGGTGCTGGCAGAAAAATATGGAGCTGTATGCTCTGAAGACAGTGAAGATGGTAGTGGACATCAGAAAGAACCCACTTCCACTCACCCCCATCACCCTGTGTGACTCCCCCGTGGACACTGTGGAGTTGTCACACAGGACCTCAAGTGGGAGCTGACCATCAACAAGGCTAAAGACCCTCACTGTCACTGCCACCCCCCACCCCCCCACGTGAACTATTGCACACAGCCCCAGTCATTTCGTACAGTGTACATATTTGTATCGTATATATTTAATTTTTTCTATTTATTCTTTTCTATAGTATATCTTCACATTATACTGTGAATATTTTATCTTATTGTGAATTTTTCTATTTGTGTCTAAGATATCTGACCAGCAGTACAGTTTGTTTCATCTTTGTGTAGGGGAATCAATAAATGAGTCAGGGCCAATAAATAATTATTGGTGATCACTGTGTGTAAAGGTTTGTTTGAGGTGTTTAAGGTGTGTGTGTGTGTTGGGGCGGGGGGGGTAAATGTGGGTGGGTGTTTAATGTGTGGGGTTAGATGAAAGCAGATGTTGTGGCAGCCTCGGATTGTTGTTTCGGCTCCTCGGGGGAACTTTAGGAACCACTGATGTAGAAAACACACAAACCTGGAGAAACTGTAGCAGCATTAATAATACTGATGTTTCATCTGCCCCCCATCCCCCACCCCCCACCCCCCACTGACAGGGGAGGAGCTGAACAACTCTCACCCCTCCTCACACTCTCTCTCTGTCAGAGTGAACGGTGTCTTTGTAACAGATGGATGAGTGACCGAAAGATACACTGAGAGAGAGTCAAACGGTTGTCTGTTTGTTTTGTTTATTTTCCTTTATCAATAATCAGTCTGAGAAGATTATTGATGACCTGCAGATCAATTGACAGAGGGCAGGACCATCAGGAGCTGGATGGTAAGACTGCTGCTTATAATATTTACATTGATTTAAACTGTATGTGGAGTCAGTTATATTATTATATATACAGCTGAATGTTAATTCAAATCAGAGCTGCTGTGTTTGTTCAGATGTGATCAACATGTTTTATCAGTTTACTAAAGCAGATTAAACAGATTAACTGTAGATAATCAGATTAACAGGTTTGTCCCACAGCAAATGCTGTAAATAAAATACGGATGGAAAATAACTTTTATACTGTGGGTTCGTAAAATATTTTTAATGTTAAAAATAATGATGTTTTTACAAAAGTGGATCAGATGTTCTCCATCAGCAGAACTGCTCAGTGTTCCTCTGTCACTCCTTTATATTTATTTATTTACAGGTAAAGAGAGTGAAAACCGTCAAAAACAGTTTGAAGTGTTATCATTGGACAGTTTGACTCATCGCTGGACAGTTTCATGTCTCGCCGTTGGACAGTTTGAATCATCGTTGGACAGTTTGAAGTGTCATCATTGGACAATTTGACGTGTCATCGCTGGACAATTTCATGTCTCGCCGTTAGACAGTTTGAGTCATCAATGGAAAGTTTGACGACTTATCGTTGGACAGTTTGATGTCACCTGTTTGCTCAGAGATGGAAAGTCTCTGTATTCTGAGCGTGCTCTGTATGTTTGTCCTGTCACTGTGGGAGGAGTCAGTTTCCGAGGCGATGTCCCTGAACTCCGTCCTCCTTCCTCAGGTGTTAGGAGCAGCAGGAGATGCTGTCTCCAACCAGAGGAGGAGGAGAAGCTGGGTCTGGAACCAATTCTTTGTCCTGGAGGAGTTCACCGGAGAAGAGCCACTGTACGTGGGGAAGGTACGAGGTTATTGTTATTGTTTTGTATTGTTTGTATGTTTCTGTCCGTCTCTCTGTCTCTTTGTCTACTTGTATATTTATCTGTTTGTCGTTCTGTCTCTTTATCTTTTCATCTCTTTGTCGCTTTCTCTCTTTGCATCTGTCTCTTTGTCAATCTGTTTCTCTGTCTTTTTATCTCTCTGTCTCTGTGTCTCATCCTGATTTTGACCCTTTGACTTCTTCTAACAGCAGCAACATCACATGACACATCACGTGACACATCACATGACACATCACATGACCCATCGCCTGAGACCAGGAGAAAACGGGGAGGTGGTTTACATTTAAAAGGGGGACCAGCTGCTGAAAGGAGACTCTGATTGTTGAACCTCAAACTCAGGAGGACTGATGTGGATTCTGTCCTGGTCATGGATCAGTGGACCAGCTGTTCACTGTTGCGCAGATCCTGGAGGGAGTCCATGTGTGTGGTATCTTGTGGGGGGGCCTGTGGGACTCTGGTCTTGGACTCCAGCAGGTTTGTTCTTGTCACAGACTCAGTTTGTGGTTTTCAAGACCTGGATCAGGAGCAACCGAGATGTGGAGAGATTCAGTCTGGTGGTCTCAGGACTGTATCTCTGTGGTTGTATTGATGTCATCAGAGGTCAAAGGTCGGGGAGGATGCTGGATGTCCAAACCTGTGTGTTCAGTGATACTCAGTGATACATTTACACACACACACACACACACACACACACACACACACACACACACGCACACACGTTTTTCTATAGTTGAGAGGATTCTGGTTGAAATTTCCCCTAAAAATAACTTGATCATGATCCTGAACCCTAAAATCAGGTCTGAACCCTCACACAGATCAATGAAGAGGTGAAGACCAGACAACATGTCCTCACAGTGATAGAAAAACATGTACACACACAGCCCTGAGGCATTCTGGGAGATGACTAAAACACTGTGACAGCTGAACAGATTCAACCTGACAGAGCACAGTGTGTGTGTGTGTGTGTGTGTGTGTGTGTGTGTGTGTGTGTGTGTGTGTGTGTGTGTGTGTGTGTGTGTGTGTGTCATCATGTGCCAGTTTGAATTGTTCCAGCCTACATGAACATGAACTGATCCTGGATCTGTCCAAAGTCCAGAACCTGGTCCAGGTTCAGACCAGCTGATTGTATTTATGTGACGCTCATTAACATTAGCTCAGCTGGTTTCCTCTGGTGGTTTAACTGGTTTCTGGTCCCTGCAGCTCCACTCTGACTTGGATAAAGGTGACGGACAGGTGAGGTACGTCCTGAGTGGTGAAGGTGCAACGTCCATCTTCACCATTGATGAGAACACGGGAGATATCCACGCCACCAAGAGGCTGGACCGTGAACAGCAGGCATACTACACCCTGAGAGCTCAAGCTCGAGACAGAAACACAAACCTACCAGTCGAACCCGAGTCCCAGTTCATCATCAAAGTCCAAGACATCAACGACAATGAGCCCAAGTTCCTGGACGGTCCATACACCGCCACAGTGTCTGAGAGGTCTCCTGTAGGTGAGTCTGAACCTAAACCAGGTCTGATCTGTCCTCTTCCTGTCTTTGGCCTTGAGCCAGACTGTTTCAAGTCTGAGTCCGTAGAGATGACGAAGGATACTCAAAAAGACAACATGAGACCATGAACATGATGAATACATGAAGTTTAGACAGAAAGAATCTGTTCAGGTGTGGTTTTTTTCATGTGTTGTACAAGTCTTTAGTCCCTGGACACTTCCCAGGACCAGATCACGTTAAACCAGCTGATCAGGAACTTCCTATATAAACTGGTCTGGGTTGTAGTCACACAGCAGCATAGAGTATTTTTACCTGCTAACTGATTCTCACCAGAAATTTGTCTTGATGAAGAAAATATACTTTCTTCAAGTAAAAGTAGGAATCACAAAAACTTTTTAACAAAACAAAAAGTGTAACAGACAGTTGAAAATCTGTTAGTGAATACTCTTAGCTGTGTACCAGTTTCAAAATCAGACACAGATAAATAAATACCAGTATTCTTTATACAGAAATATATGAAATATTAACAGAATAGAAACTTAAAATAAAAAAATAGCCCAGCATAGTTCAGACAGACTCTTAATGTGATAATCAGAGTTCATTTTAACCCTTTAGTTAATTTTTCCATATTTTAAATTCATTGTTGTTGGTGGTGGTGGTGTTTGCATTGTTGTTGTTGTTGGTGGTGCTGGTGTTTGTTTTATTGTTGTTGTTGGTGGTGGTGGTGTTTATTGTTGTTGTTGTTGTTGTTGTTGTTGTTGGTGTTGGTGTTGTTGTTGGTGGTGGTGGTGGTGTTTGTTGTTGTTGTTGTTGTCTGTGCAAGTTCTCATTCGTCCAGGTCATTGTTATCTCTTTCTCAGATTAAATCGAAGGCAACTGGACTTGTATTTGTCTGTGGAAGACGTTTCGCCTCTTATCCAAGCGGCTTCATCAGTTCTTATGTATTGGTCTCTCTAGTCCCCACTAGTCTGACCAAGAAAGTGGAGTAGGACCCAGGTATTTAACCTCTTGTGGGTGGGTCCACCAAGGTACCTGTGAAAGTACTGGTTTCACCTGACCATTGTTGTGGTCTCATGTGGACGACCGTCGTTAGGGTCAGGTGACCCTGTTGTTATCCCGTGTGAACGACAGTCGTTAGGGTCAGGTGACCCTGTTGTTATCCCGTGTGAACGACAGTCGTTAGGGTCAGGTGAGCCCCTGGTGGATGACGATCGTTGGGAGTCGTCTGAGGTTATGTTGTTGACTCTCCTGGGTACCGATGAAAGGGCGACATTGTAGATGGGGGATAGGTGGTGTCGCAGACCCCCTCCCCTGTTTAGCGATGGCCTCTCCACTTTTACATAGATGGCTTCCTTGACTCCCCTTTCAAACCATCTGTCCTCCCTGTCCAAGATTTCGACATTGCTGTCTTCAAAGGAGTGTGCCTTTTCCTTTAGGTGGGAGTAGACAGCTGAGACAGGGCCTGATGAGTTTGCCCTTCTGTGTCGGGCCATACGTTTGTTTAACGGCTGTTTTGTTTCCCCAATATATAGGTCATTGCATTCCTCACTGCATTTGACCGCATATATCAGGTTGCTTTTTTGATTGTGTGGTGTTTTGTCTTTGGGATGTACCAGTTTCTGCCTGAGCGTGTTACTGTGTTTGTTGTTGTTGTTGTTGTTGGTGGTGGTGGTGTTTGTTGTTGTTGTTGTTGGTGGTGGTGGTGGTGGTGGTGGTGTTTGTTGTTGTTGGTAGTGGTGGTGTTTGTTGTTGTTGTTGATGGTGGAGGTGTTTGTTGTTGTTGGTGGTGTTTGTTGTTGTCGTTGTTGTTGGTGGTGGTGTTTGTTGTTGTGGTGGTGGTGGTGGTGTTTGTTGTTGTTGGTGGTGTTTGTTGTTGTTGTTGTTGTTGTTGGTGGTGGTGGTGTTTGTTGTTGTTGTTGTTGGTGGTGGTGGTTGTGGTGGTAGTGGTGGTGGTGGTGGTGTTTGTTGTTGTTGGTGGTGTTTGTTGTTGTTGTTGTTGTTGTTGGTGGTGGTGTTTGTTGTTGTTGTTGTTGTTGGTGGTGGTGTTTGTTGTTGTTGGTGGTGTTTGTTGTTGTTGTTGTTGTGTAAGGTATGTACAGATGTTGTGTTCAGGTGAATCACAGTGTTATGTCTCTAAAGGTACGTCGGTGGTGACGGTGGTGGCCACAGATGCTGATGATCCAACTTATGGAAACTCTGCCAGACTGGTTTACAGCATCCTGCAGGGTCAGCCATACTTCTCTGTGGAGCCAAAGACAGGTGACAGAACACCTGAACACACCTCAATACAATACCTGAACTCACCTGAACATACCTCAGTACAATACCTGAATTCACCTCAACTCACCTGAACAAACCAGAACTCATCTGAACACCCATGAACACACCTGAAATCACCTGAATATACCTGAATACACCAGAACACACCTGAATACACCTGAATACAACACCCAAACTCACCTGAATACAACACCTGAACTCACCTGAATCCACCTGAATACATCTGAATACACCTGAACACAACTGAGACCTGTATTACAAAGCAGGATCTGAGGTTATCGAGGTAACTTCAGGTTTAATTCTGGGTTTTCAGTCCTATGACGGTGGTTCACTTGTTACCAGGGGAAATCACCATGGTAACTTACGCTGAACTTACTTACGCTGAACAAAAGTTTATCGCTAGATAAAATCTAATCACTGTTAGAGCTTCACTTGACCTGAACACAGATTCTTTAATGGAGGATTCATGAAGCTTTTACTCTCCTCTTCATCACTGAGCTCAGAACAACATGAGGAGACTCTGTGACACGACTGGAGAGAAACCTGAACCTCTGATGTCTTTGATTAGAACAATTAGTCTCACTGTTAATTATTTCAGTCCTCTCCTCTTCCTCCCCTCTTCCTCTCTTCTTCCAATCCTCTCTTCTTCCTCTCCTCTCCTCTTCCTCTCCTCTTCCTCTCCTCTTCCTCTCCTCTTCCTCTCCTCCCCTCTTCCTCCCCCCTTCCTCTCCTCTTCCTCTCCTCTCTGCAGCAGAAATAGTCTGACATGAACTTTAACTGCTTCACATGTTCATAACAGTTTGTTCATCATCAACATGATGATAATTCTTGCTCTTATTTACAATATATCTTTAGTCTGACTTTAACAGAAATTATATTTAGACATGGAAATCATATTTTTTTGTTCCAGTCATGTGATCATATTGGTACATTTCACCTTGTTGAATGTCACTGTTGGACGTGGTTATTACTGGATTTACTTCGTCAGTGTTTTTTCTCATATTAAGAACCATGGTTCAGACGATGTTGCTTATAATTAAAAACTTCACCTCTTTCACATGAACGCGCTCGTACCTGGACAGGTAAACCAGAGTTAACTGAGCCAGGTGATAACCAGCTTCGTAGTTATGTTCAGTTAAGCCAGATAACTAAAAGTTATCCTGGGTTTGTTGAACTTGCTTCGTATTACAGGCCTCTGAACACACCTGAATACACTTGAACTCAGTCACTGTCGCTCTAACTAAGTATTTTTACTTTTAGTTCATCAAGGATCTGAGTATCTGTGATCCACCTGAACACCTGAACACTCTGGGTTCAAAGGATTTTAGTGTTTTTATAAAAACCAAGGAGTGTTAACAACAAACAAACAAACAAACAGCATCACTCTGAATGATTCAGACTCAGAAACATTTAAACGTGTGATCATTCAAACTGCTGTGATGTGTTCATCTCTCTCTTATATAAAGCTGTTTACCCCACCCCACCCTCCTCACCCTGTTCTATCTGCAGACATTAACCTGTAAATTATCCTCAAATGTTTATGGTTTATAGAGAGGAGGTGAACTAACTCATCCTCTGCAGGCAGACAGATCAGATTAAAAGCCGTGTGTGTGTGTGTGTGTGTGTGTGTGTGTGTGTGTGTGTGTGTGTGTTTGTGTGTGTGAAGATTATTTCATTATAAACAGCTCTAAATGCTCCATGTATTTAAACGTTGTGTATTAACCGATGAGCTCCTCCTCTTACATCAGGCTCAAACATGGACGAGCTGCAGTGAGAGACACGACATTAACATGATGTGACATGAACTGAACTGTAACAAACAAACAGCATCACTCTGAATGATTCAGACACTGATGGAGAACAGATGTAAAACCATAAAGTGTTTTTACCTTTTAACTGATTCTCACCAGAAATTTATACCTAAATTGATGAAGAAAATAAACTTTCTTTTAAACACTTTTCAACAAAACAAAAGTTTTAACAGACAACTGGAAATCCTTTAGTGAAGAAATTGTATTTTGTACCAGTTTACAAACTAGAGTCACAGATAAATAAATACCAATGTTCTTTATATAGAAATAAATTTTAATCTGAAATTTTATGTGACAATCTGTTAAAGCTTGGTGTTAGGGCCCAAAAGCAGACCTCAGAGAGTTTTATTGAGCACTCAGGGACGGAAAATGGGACAGGCAGGCAGGTAGATGAGTCGATGGTTTGGATGATGGTTCTGGATCCGTAGCAGGGAGGCAGAGGCAGGTGCAGCTGAGGATACGCAGAGTGAGTACAAGGAACAAAACTAGGAAAAACCACAAGGAATAATTACTCTAAGGTTGCACTGATAGGTTCCACATAGGCGTAGGTATAATCTGGCAATGAGTGGATGATCTGCCAGGGTTCTTATACAGAGGTTGATGAAGGTAGATGAGATTCAGGTGTGCCGCACCGCTCACAGCCAGATAGCCAGGCCACGCCTCCCTGGGGCGACAGACTGGGAGGAGGGAGAAACACACTGGGAAGGAGAGTGGAGATCCTGTCGTCGCGGCAGAGTTCAGGCAGGCTCTTAATGTGAAAATCAGTTTGTCACTGATGGAGAACAGCTGTAAATTAACCATAATTCTCCTGACTCTCACCTTTCCCCAGGTATGCTGTGCCTGATGAGTGTGTCAGTGTGAAAGATGCTGTGATGCAGTTTTGTTCTGAACTGGTTTACCTGTTGTCATGTGGTCCAGGTGTTGGACTGTGGACAGACTCTGGTCTGTGAATCACCTGAGTCTCACCTGTCCTGCAGGTGTGGTGCGGACGGCTCTACCTGACATGGATCGGGAGGTGCGGGACCAGTACCTGTTGGTCATCCAGGCCAAAGACATGATTGGTCAGATGGGAGGTCTGTCAGGAACGACCTCCGTTACAGTGACCCTGATCGATGTCAATGACAACCCTCCTCGCTTCCCCCGCAGTGAGTTTGACCTTTGACCTTTAATTATGACATACCACCAGACCCTCAGACCACCAGACCATCAGACCCTCAGACCACCAGACCACCAGACCCACAGACCCTCAGATCACCAGACCATCAGACCCACAGACCATCAGACCCACAGACCCACAGACCCTTAGACCTACAGACCACCAGACCACCAGACCCTCAGACCTACAGACCCTCAGACCCTCAGACCTTCAAACTACCAGACCACCAGACCACCAGACCACCAGACCACCAGACCCACAGACCCTCAGACCACCAGACCACCAGACCCTGAGACCTACAGACCCTCAGACCCTCAGACCACCAGACCACCAGACCACCAGACCCTGAGACCTACAAACCCTCAGACCTTCAAACCACCAGACCACCAGACCCACAGACCAACAGACCACCAGACCCACAGACCCACAGACCCTCAGACCACCAGACCCTCAGACCACCACACCACCACACCACCTGCACCTGTCTTTGTACCTGTCTCCTACAGAGAGCTACCAGTTCAGTGTTCCAGAGTCTGTACTGGTGTCAGCTGTGGTTGCTAAGATCAAAGCTCTGGATCTGGATGTTGGTCCAAATGCTGAGATGGACTACAGGATCCTAGATGAAGATGGACTGGGAACCTTCAGGATCCTCACTGATCCAAACACACAGGAAGGACTGGTCATCCTCCACAAGGTAGTGGTTTATTACCAGTAAGGACTAGTCAAAATACGAGTGACTCCTCAACAGTTAGTGATTTCCTTGTAGCAGGTACTGGTTCCAGTGTAGCAGGTACTGGTTTGCTTGTAGCAGGTACTGGTTTCTGTGTAGCAGGAACTGGTTCCAGTGTAGCAGGTACTGGATTTCTTGTAGCAGGTACTGGTTCCAATGTAGCAGGTACTGGACAGACAGAGGTTACTGGCAATGAGATCACTCACATGTTTGCCTTCTGTCATGGACAAATATTTTTGTTCTGGGTCAGATGTGTTTTCTCTGTTTCTTTGTCCAGATGTTAGACTGATTCAGAGGATTTCAGTCATTAGCTCACTGATCCAGCTCTCAGAACATCTGCAGCTTTGACCTCGGTCTGATCATTGCGTTAGTTTGCACAGCTCTGTGTTATAAGTGTTTTTTGTTGGTCCCAGAGGACAGTCTTCCACTGCTGAACAGCTGCTGACAACACTCACAGTTTCAAATTTAGATTGATGTCAGTGTTGCAAAACCAAAATCATCTGTTATTTCTACTTTCATGGGAAAATGCTCAGTTTTAGAGAATCCTGATAATAGTGTGTATTTTAAGTAAGTCCTTCTAAATCAGGCTTCCTGAGGTAAATATATCCCACATGATGAGATAATGAGACTGTTTCTGCCAGACCCTCAGACAATAACATAATTTCTTCACTGTTCCTAATAAAGGAGTCTAACAACTGAAATAAGCTTGAACAACAACCATCACATCAGTTTTCTTCTCCTCCCTCCAGACTCTGGACTTTGAGACCAAGTCCAGCTACACTTTGCATGTCGAAGCGTCCAATCGTTACGTGGACACCCGTTTCCTGTCTGTGGGTCCATTCAGTGATCTGGCAACAGTTCATCTGCTTGTGGAAAACGTGGACGAGCCTCCGGTCTTCTCGTCCTCCATCAGTCAGATGGTGATCTCAGAGGCAGCTGCAGTAGGAACTGATGTGGGATCAGTTACAGCTCACGACCCCGACGCCACCAGCAGTCCTGTCAGGTACAAGTGTCTGTGACTCTGTGACTGTCTGTAACTCTGTCTATGACTCTCTCTGTGACTGTTTGCAACTCTGTCTGTGACTCTGTCTGTACCACAGGTTCTCTATAGACCAGAGGTCAGATATGCAGCGTTACTTTACCATTGACAGTAGTTCCGGTCTGATCAGAACAAACCGACCTTTAGACCGAGAGACCTCTGCTCTGCACAACATCACTGTCCTTGCAACAGAGAGCCGTGAGTCCAACTTTAATGTGGTGTGTGATTTTATTGTGACTACTTCCTGTCTGTAACAGGTATGCCTGACAGATGTGTCTGTGTGTCAGTGGATCCTTCTCAGGTGGGGAAAGCTGTGGTTCTGGTCTCTGTGACGGACATTAACGACAATGCTCCGAGCTTCGCCGTTGAATACCAACTGTTCGTCTGTGAGAACAGCAAACCTGGACAGGTAAACCTGTCCATCACAGACTGTCTGTAACTCTGTCTGTGACTCTGGACCTTCGGGTTTTACTACCTGTCAAAATTATTTTCATTTTAGCATTATTTAAATAAATAATAATTTTTAAATCAGCACAAACACAAAACAAACAAAACAGCCTTTACTCTTCATAGATAAAAATCATAGAAATATAACTGTCCATAAAAACAACAAACACAACATGACTCAGAAACTGTGTGTGTGGCCAGGTATTGATGTTTACTTTACTCCTATATTTCAATTAATTGTTTATGTCCACTGCTTTATCACCATTCACACATCAATCACACACTCACACCCTGAGTGAGCTCAGCTGCTACACTTCAGAGGTTTAGCTCACTCAAAGACTCAGCAACAAACAGGTAAGAACTGAACAGGTGATCCACACCGGAACAGACTTAGGGAATGATAGTCCCAATCCCAGTGTCCCCCTTAAATCCTGAACCCTGAACCCTTACAGCCTAAATTGACTTCACCTGGTGAGGGATTGAGTGTGAGAGGCTGCAGGGCTCAAAATGGTGTAAAGAGGACTGGGAGAGCATGTATATATAGGGTTATATATATATATGTTACTTTGACGATGCCAAAACATTTGCATTCAATTGTGTGTTTGGGACTTTTGATTGTTCATTTTTATTCCCTCCAGGTTTGTAAACAAAAAAATTATTTTGGAACAGATCTGATCCAATTTGGATAGTTGGAATGTGATCACAGGACAGATAACTCCACAGTTCTGCTCTGACTCACAGTGACTCTGTTTATTCTGCCATATATTGTCTGTCCCGTCTAATGCTAACATTAGCATTAGCTCCTTTCATACTTGTTTGTGAACCTTTCTCCTTCCATCTTATAATTTCTTGCATTTTATAACCATTGTCTGCCGTTTTTTACATTTCTGGGCGTCCCCTGGTAACCATGGCAACCCTGTGTTTAATGTCACAACACTATGAACTTTGGGTAATTCCCTCAGACAAAGTCTGCTGTAATGTGGACTTAAGGGAAAGTGTGAGTAAAGGGCTCCAAATGTCTGTTAGAGGCCTCATGTCCTTTTACAGTGGGAAAGTCAGAGAGTCCCTGATGGAGAAAGTGTTTCTCTATCTGATCTTCATCCAAATGTCTTTGTTCTCTAATCTGATCACATGATGAGGATCAGTCTGAGGTTACCAGGAGGACCAGGATCATAAAATGATCAGCAGTGTCGATTTGTAATCAATTGACTGAAACAGGCCAATCAGAATCATGAACTACAGATTCTGTAGATTATGTGTTTTAAGAAATCATTTTCTCTGATTGAGTCATTTTGTTTTCTGTGTTTGACCTTTGACCTTCAGATCATTGAGACTCTCAGCGCTGTGGACCGAGATGAACCTGAGAATGGGCATCACTTCCTGTTCTCTCTGACCACTGAGGCTGCAGGGAATCTCAACTTCACCCTGAGAGACAACAAAGGTAAAGTCCACCTTAAAAGGTCTACTTTAAATAACTACATCTAACACAGGTACAGTCCACCTTAAAAGGTCTAGCTTAAATCAAAGGCTCAGACCTGAAACACTTAAACCAAAGCGAATTTTCTTTGTTTGTAAGCCAAAATTCTTAACTCAAGGTCCACTTACTCACTTTTATCACATCGTTAATTCAGCTTTAACCAGCAGTAGAATATGGAGAACCCAGAACAGAACCAGAAGGAACCTCGTGTTGTTCTGTTTGATTACATGATATGATATATGATCATATTTATACTGCCCATGATCATTTATTTAGAAAGTTAAAGATCAGTTCATAGTGATTTACTGTAATTATAATTATTAATTATCTACTATAGTACTATAATTATAATTAAAATAATAATAAGACAAACATATTGATATAAATCTGAACTGGTCCTTTCAGCTCAGGTGAGAGCAGGCTCCTCTACCTGCTGACATTACTCAGATGTTTGATCTTCTGTCCTCAGACAACACAGCGTCCGTCCTGACTTGGCGTGGTGGTTTCCTGCAGCGGGATCAGTTGGTTCACTTCGTGACGGTGGTGATTTCAGACAGCGGCAGTCCGTCTCTCAGCAGCACCACCACGCTGTCTGTCACCGTCTGTAACTGTGACCTCGACGGAAACCGACGCTCCTGCAGCCAGAGAGCGTCACCGCTGCTGGTGGTCGGACTGAGCACCGCCGCCACCGCCGCCGTCCTCACCTGTGTCCTCACACTGCTGGGTATGACCTGAGACATGGCAGCAACAAGCGCCAATCATAAT
Organism: Seriola aureovittata; assembly: GCF_021018895.1. Lineage (NCBI taxonomy): Eukaryota > Metazoa > Chordata > Actinopteri > Carangiformes > Carangidae > Seriola > Seriola aureovittata. Next base: position 27,491,149 of record NC_079375.1, on the reverse strand, counting down.
AGCAACCACCTAGTATCCCATAGCAACCACCCAGTATCCCATAGCAACCACCTACAGTACTGAAAGCAACAGATTTGTGATTCATTAAAGGTTAAAACACTGTTCCTTTAATTCAGTCCCATGTCTGTGACTAAAGGATGAACTGATCAGATTTTGGTGGTGAAAGGTCAAGGTCACTGTGACCTCACAAAACTCTGAAGCACCTTCCGTTACCTCATTGTTATTAATTGTAGTTTGACACCTGCCTTTCTCTTCAGGTGTCGTCATGGTAACGGTCGTCATCAGACACAGGAAGAGGGAGCCTTTGATGATGAACGATGAGCGAGAGATTCTTGAGAACATAGTCCGTTATGATGATGAAGGTGGAGGTGAGGAGGACACTGAGGCCTTCGACATGTTTGCTCTGAGGCACCTGAACCAAACAACCCAAATCTACCGAGACCCCGACCTCCACCCCGACCACCATCCGCCGGGACTCCCTAGGAGACCACAGTCTAGCATGGAAAAAAAACAGCTGTTCCAGGAGTTTATCAAGGACAGACTGCAGGAGGCAGACCTGGATCTGACGGCCCCCCCTTATGACTCTCTGCAGACCTATGCCTTTGAAGGCAGCGGGTCGACTGCAGAGTCACTCAGCTCATTAAACTCAGTAGACTCGTTGGACTCATTAGACACATTAAATTCATTTAACTTGTTAGAGTCTGAGCAGAACTATGACTTCCTTAGAGAGTGGGGGCCGAGGTTCAGGAAGCTTGCAGACCTCTACGGAAACCACAAGGGGGGTGAGGGCTCATCATAGTCCTCAGTCTGCAGGAAGCAGAGGAGACTGGTGGAGCTGTAACAGGTGGAACAGTAGGTCACCTGTATCTGACCTGCTGGATCTGGATCAGGGTAAAGTCTGAGTCAGGATCGTATGTGGATCAGGGTCAGAGGCCAGCATCAGGCCTGCAACTCTGAGGCTGCTGCCTTGACCCTGATACCCAACATGCGTTCCCTGGTGCTGGAGGAAACAGGAATACAAATGCATCAAATGAGATATTTTTTAAACAAAAATTCTCCCTTAAGTCAGCCATGTTTGTAGTTCAGTTTGTTTTTTGAGAATAGAATCAGCCCTTTATGGCATCTGGTCCAGTGTGTGCCCCCGCCACACCTGCTGTACTCAGACACAGGGTTCTGTACCTGGTCCTGTAGACACACTCCCCTGGTTATGTATCGGTCATATGACTGATGAGTGACAGTGTGTTTGCCTCTGTTAGCAGTACAATAATAATAATAATAAAAACAATAACGTAGAATTTCAAAGAGGACAAAAAGTCTGGGAGAATAACAGTTTTTCTTCCTGTAAAATTCCACCAGGAGCATGATGGGAAATAATCTCAAAAGAGACTAGTTTTGTAAACAGTGACCCTGCAGGATCCTGGTCTTTACAGAAGCCATGTTTCCAAAGCAAGAACTTTCCCCAGGAACCAGAAACCTTTAGAGGAACTATGCGCATTTCCACCACAGGAACCAGGGTCTAAATTTAGTTCCGGGGGAATTGATCAACCCCCAAAAAGGTACTGTGCGGGTGGTAGTACTTTCCAAAGGTTCAGGAACTTTGGGGGTGTGGTCTGCAGTGCTGAACATTTCTGACTGGTCGAGTCCTCACTGCATTTTATTTTACCCACGATGTTCAAAAGTCCGCAGCGAGCAAGCACCGAACACATTTTCAACACGGGTCTGGGAGAAGGTAAAAAAATTGAAACAGGACTACAAAAAAATAAAGGACCACAACAACTTGAGTGGCTAGGGTTGCACCCGTCACGTATAATACAGGATCGCCACGTATTTGAAAATAAAATACTGCGTCCTCTGATGTTTTGAATATATACGGGATACAATTTGTCCCACATTTTCGTTCATATGATGTCCTCAAAGTGCTGTGAATAATGTAATGTCAAGTAATAATTTTGCATAATGTTCCCGGGACTTTAAGCTGCGGTGGAAACGCAGACAACAATGGGCCACACAGGAACCTTTAGTTCCTGAAGAAAAGTCCCTGGAACTTTAACTTCAGAGTTTTTGGTCAGAACGCGGCTTAAGTCTTAGAGTGTGAGACCAAACCCTCTGTGACTCAGACTGAGCCTGCCCGGTTGCCATAGGGAAAAGAGGCAGGGCCTGGGCAGAGCTGAGGTATGAGTGGCTGAGACAGCTGTCAATCAAGGCAAACCATTTAAAAAATCTGTTATTTCCCCCTCTGTCTGTTTTTGTTTGTTTTAACCATGTTTTATCTGTTTACAGATAACAAACCAAACACTTTTGTTTTCTTACATTGCTCAGTTGTATTTAACAGTGTTTTCAGAGGTTTCTGTCAGTGTTGCTGTTTGTAAAATCTACTAAATAAAAGTCTTCATCCTACTGAGCTGCTATTATTACAGCTGTTCATCATCAAACGCAGTAATTAAAATGCTGAATGAAAAGTGAATGAAATGAAAAGGATTAATTCACAGACAGATAGACTGAGTCACTATGAATTTTCAGTCATCAAATTTATCTTTCAGGGCTGCTCTGACTTTTTCCAGGTGTTTCCAAGTGAGTTGCTTACATAATCACACACACACACACACACACCCACACCCACACACACACACACACACACACACACACACACACACTCACTCACACACACACACACACACACACACACACACACACACACACACACACACACACACACACACACACACACACACACACACACACACACACACACACACACACACACACACACACACACACAGGGTTCAGGATCTTGCTCAAAGAGGTTCAGGAGGAGGTTCAGGATTTGTTTGGCTCCAGCTGGTCTGGCTTCAGTTATAGGTGTAGATCCACCGATGAACAGTCATCAGAATCTGCTCTCAGTTCAGCTGCGGATCTGACTGTAGTTTCCCGCTCCTCCTGCAAGCGTCGCTGATGATTGCAGAGTCACAGAGATGACTTTTATTTTGACAGTTTTTTGTACCCCGGATGTGCATGGCGGTGTTTTCCTGGACCAGATCTCTGAGCTGGCTCACGGACCGAGGAGCACTCTGTGTCTTGATCCAGCCTTTTCTCCCGCTGTATCGGTTTCACGGTGATGGGGGTCCGCGCGGGTCCGTGCGGGTCTCTGCTGGTCTGCCTTACCCTGTTGGTCACTGCGGTCCCCCCTCTGAACGCCTGGGAGGCGGATCTGGAGCTGCTGGATCTGGTGGAGGAGATCCCGCAGACCTTCTACCAGTTCATGTCCCTGAACCAGGTCCGGGCTAACAGCTAACTGCTAACTGTCTCCATGGTAACCGAACAGAAGCAGCTAGCTGGGTGCTAATGCTAACAGCTGAGTGCCACGCGCGCACACTGGCGGGCTAAGCTAACGCACATCAGGCGCTAATGTAGAAACCTGAACCAGATCATGAGTCAGTTCCGGTTCTGAGCAGCTAGTAACCCTAACCCTATCTGATGCCAACAGTTGTTTCAGTGTGACGTATCACCTCAGGTGTTGATGTTAACAGAGCACAGAATGATTATTGTTAGTTTTGACTCGACCAGAGCAGTGACGTCACGAGCCGACTCTGGTTTCTTTTATTTCAGCAACTTGCATAAAGGAAAAGAGCTAAAGACCAGGTCCTGGTTCAGGGTCAGACCGTTCTCATTAGGATGTCACATATTAAAGGGCCAGTTCAGTTTTTCATGTCTTTCTTAAACCTGCTGTTCCAGAGGTTCATTGATTAATATTAATTAATCAGTGAATCATCTGGTCACAATAAACACCACAGAACTGGACTTTTACTTTGAAAAACAACAGAAATGGCCAACAGGAAAGGAGAGGAGAATCAGGTAATGGATGAATGCAGTCCAATAGGTAACTGGTCAACACACCTGTCTCTGTCCTCTGTCCCTCAGGATGCCTCAGCAGCAGAGATCAAGAAGGCGTACCGTCGTCTGTCTCTCACGCTGCATCCTGACAAAAACAAAAACGAAGACGCAGAGACTCAGTTCAGACAGGTGAGGAACACACACCTGCTGACTAGTCAGATATATATATATATATATATATATATATATATATATATATATATATATTATATATATATATATATATAGATATCATATGTATTTTTTTTTTTTTCTTTTCACTGTATTTTTGAATTACCAGATTGAAGTGATCATTGTGAATATGTAAACATTCATTTTGTTTTCAGCTTGTTGCCATTTATGAAGTTCTGAAGGACGAGGAGAGACGACGCAGGTAAGTCTCACCTGTTCACATCACAGCTCACAGTCGGACCTCAGCCAATCACAGCTCAGAGTTAGCTGGGTTTCTCTGGTTTGAATCGGCATAACTAAACTGTGAGTGTGTCTTACCTGTACAGGTACGATGACATCCTGGTGAATGGGCTTCCTGATTGGCGGCAGCCGGTCTTCTACTACAGACGAGTGAGGAAGATGAGTAACTCTGAGCTGGGATTCCTCCTCTTCCTCATCCTCACTGTGGGACACTATGCTGTCATCTGGTCCATCTACCTGGAGAAACAGCTGGTAAGACAGAGCAGACAGCCAATCAGAGCGGAGCAGGCAGCCAATCAGAGCAGCCCATGTCATGTGACCTGACAGTGAATCCTCCTTGTTTCCAGGACGAGCTGTTGAGTAAGAAGAAAAAAGAGAAGAAGAAGAAGGTGAGCTCCAGGCCTGTAGAGGAGCTCAGGTGTATCAGCCAGGATCGCACTGACAGGTACAGCTATGACATCATCTTCACTGACCACCTGTGTTTGTTTCTTTGTTTGAATTGTTTATTTTTGTTTGTTTCAGAGTTCAGGACAGGCCTCACTGGCAGGACATCCTCCCTCTGAAGCTGAGCATCTGGCTTTATCTGTCCATCAAAAACCTGCCTCAGACCGTCCAGGTAGGAGGGGACACGCTGATCATACCTGGTCTCTGCTCAGTCCCAGTCTCTGTCCCGGTCTCAGTCCCAGTCTCTGTGTGTTTCAGGAGGTGAAGCAGTACTACGAGGACTACCAGCAGATGAAGCAGCAGCAAAGAGAAGAAGCTGAAGCTGAACAGGAAGCTGTGACCAGTAAACACTAAAACATCAATACTGATTGATTATCAGTATTTATCGATAATCAGTCAATCATGGATAATTTAAGGAATTCAGTTGGTGCATTCGGGGACAATATGAGATTTAAGGTCACTGAACAGAAACCAGATCTTCAGCAGAGAGACTGAGACTGAACCTGAATCCACCAACTGATCCAGAGTCTGACCTCTGTCCCTGGTCCAGTTTTAATTCCCCTCTGCTGTCTCTCTGTGTCTTTGTCTCACTGTTTTTCTTTGTCTGCCTTTGTCTCTCTGTCTGTCAGGAGAGAAGAGGCCGAAGCTCAAGAAGCCAAAGGTGGAGTTTCCAGTTTACGAGCCGTCTTCAGAGAACCTGAACTACCAGAGCTACGACCAGACCTCATCCATTGAGGAGATTGAAGACCAGATGGACAGCTGGCTGCAGGACCACAGAGCTGGCAGGAAGAAGGTGTGATGTCATTGATCAGTTATTAAACTGTCCCAAGACTACAGACTGGTCTACAGGTGTAGTCCAATACAGTCCAGTCGGTAGTCTGTAGTGGACTACAGGTGTGAGGACACCTGGTGACGTCTCTGTGTCTGTCCTCAGGCTGCAGAGTGGACAGAGGACGAGCTCAGTTTCCTCAGCAGGTTGATGGTGAAATTTCCAGGAGGAACTCCAGGTCGATGGGAGAAGATCGCTCATGAACTGGGACGGTCGGTGTCTGATGTGAGTTTAAAGTAGTTAAGTTTGACTCATACTGGTGTTAGGGATCCTGACGTTCTGCTTAGAACTGAGATTATATTAGTTTAATGAACCATCCGTTCTCAGTTCAAGATGTGTGTGGTGGTGGTGTTGTGTGTGTGTGTGTGTTGTTGTTATTGTTAGTGGTGGTGGTGTGTGTGTTTATAGCTGTTATTAAAGAGAGAAGGAACGGGGCGTCGTGTAGCGTAGTGGTTTAAGCAGGCGCCCCATGTGTAGAGGCCACAGTCCTCGCTGCAGTCGGCCCCGGTTCGAATCCCGCATCGGACGGCCTTTCACTGCATGTCATTCCCCCTCTCTCTGCCTCCCTGTTTCCTGTCACTCTCCACTGTGCTGTCCATTAAAGGCATAAAAGCCCCAAAAAATATACTTTAAAAAAAAAAAAAAAAAAAAGAGAGAAGGAACCAGGACCCCCCACAGGATGCTCAGGACCCCCCACAGGATGCTCTGGGGGCCACCTTCAAGTCCACCTTCAGGACGCAAGTAAACAGCTGGTCCACTGATCCAGGACCAGGACAGAATCCACATCAGTCTCCTTTCAGGGAAACTGAGCAGTGAGACCTGGACAGTTGAAGTTCTGGGTCCCAGACGTACATGAGACACTGAAAAGTCAAACAAGACGGTCCAGAGCTTCCAGCATGAATCTGACCCAGGATTTATTTTTCACTGCTGAGTGAACAACTTTTCCAGATTTCTGCCTCCTCCATGGGGACAAGTCCAGTTCACTTCAGACCAGTTTCTCAAAGTGTTTCTGCGACTGTCTAAAAGTATCATCACTACAGGTCAGCTGTTGTTCTCTGAACATAGTCTGCACTAAGATCTACTTCCTCCTCCTGAATTATGTGATGTTTTACCGGAACCTCTTTGGGGCCAAGTCCTCCTCCATGGCCTCCCTAAACCTCTGGTGTCTTTCACCCTGGGCAGTTCTGGGAAGGTCAGCCCCTCTCTAGATTATGGTTCAAGAGCCAGTACCATGTGTTGAGGTGATCCAGTTTGTGTCCCTCTACCCCTTGCATCAATTCTGGGTCCTTCTCCACCACAGTGGTGACATTGCACATCCATAGAACCCGTTTTTGTAGCCAGGGGTAACTCCAGCCTTACAGCGGAGTGAACCACAGGGATCCACACAGGTGTGTCCCTGACCACCAGGTATACCTTATTGAGCTCCCCTCCGAGACCTGGCTCCAGGAAAGATCCTCTGTCTTTCTAATCCAGAAGAGTTCACTTTTTCTCAAAATCTGGACTTTCATCCAGAACCAGTTTACCTCTTTCACCCCCCCAGGGTCATGGTGGTATACAAACCCTTATACCATGCTCAGGTGTTGGTTCTTGAAGGAGTCAGTAAACAAAAGGCTAGGAGCTAGTGCTAGGCGCAAGTCTTTGTGCTAAGCTAGGCTATCTCATCCTCAATCTCAAACTGAAACCTGATTTAATGTGAGACTGTTCCTTTAAACAACTGAAACCAACAGAGTCTTTTTCCTTCAACAGGTGACGACTAAAGTCAAACAGGCGAAAGACAACGTGAGCCACACATCAGGTGAAGGCTGTTTCTACTGTAACTGATTCTACTGCCAGTGTCAGGTTCTACGGCTTCTACTGTCAGCTGAAGTTAACCTTGCTCTATTTCAGGTCTGGTGAAGCTGTCGGACCTAAAGGGCCCTCATCTTCCTGTGAGGTCACTTCCTGTTGCTGACAGTGCTATGACGCAGAGGCTGGGAGGGGCCTGTGTGGAGGAAGAGGAAGGAGAAGAGGAGGAAGCAGCTCCAGCGGTCCGCAGGAGGAACAGGAAGTCTTCGACGGCAGCAGCAAAAGGGGAAGAGATGAAGGTCAGAGGTCGTCGGCAGAGAGATTTCGACCCAGCCATGGTGGAGGAGGATGACGAGGCGGAGCCTCACGAAAGCAGGGAGAAGGCAGACCCTGCTGCCTGGACTCAGAACCAACAGAAACTGCTGGAACTTGCTCTGCAACAGTTCCCCCGAGGAACCGCAGAACGCTGGGATCGCATCGCCAAGGTGGTCCCTGGGAAGACCAAGGTGAGGACTGACAGACAGGTAGACAGTCTACCTGTTCACATGACAGTCTGATTGTAAGATGCTTGATGAACTGTTTTACTAAACCTGTAGAAGTCCAGACCGGGACAGCAGATGAAGCTCCTGCTCCACGTAGGGTTAGGTCGAGGTCCAGCTGGGTCCACTGCTGCGTCCTCTCCACCATCACCACAGTGACTGTGTTTAAAAACTCTCATGCGCAGTGTTCGAAGCTGAAGAGTGTTTGAAGGTGACGAGTTGTCCTCAGAGTAAATGACAGTAGAGACTCTCTCACTGAGCTCAGATTAAACAAGTGAACACACATTAGGTAAATAACATAATTAAAATGTTTTGCTTGGTTAATTTTTTCATTTTGAATTACTTTTTTCTTTCATTTCTTGGAGGGGTGGGGCTAACACTGCATCATCTACAGAGTAAGTAACTCAATAATAACAGCAGCAATTAGTAATGATAATAAAATGAATAGTGGCGATGATGAGGGTCAGTGGCAGATCTGGATCCTGCAGCAGATTACGACACTCAAGTCGGTATGAAATCCAGATTCGTGCCCCTCAGGACGGACATGCTTGTTCAAGGTGAAGACCTGTCTGGGTCACCTGATCACCTTCACAAGATCGTCAGCTGTCGAGTTCTTTGTGGCCAAAACCTTGATGAGGTCATGGGAGACAAGTGGTATCCAATCAGAGCACAGCAGCAAACACGCTCTGAGAAGGGACGCAGTTGAACCGGTTTCATCAGAACCACAGAATCCCCTAATTGATGTCAGATTGGTATCTGAGTTATAATAGATTAATATCATTGTCTGTGAGATGACTCGGAACAGTATAAAACAATGTTGTCATCAGGACTGAATCCTGGGGACACACCTGGTCACATCCAGCGACGTGTCTGTTAACTAATTGATTATTGACTGATTGATAACTGATTGGTGTGTGTTGTTTTTTTCAGGAGGAATGTATGATTCGTTATAAGATGTTGGCCGAGCTCGTTCAGAAGAGGAAACAGGCCAAGAGCTGATGAAAGGCCCTGAGCTCTGACTCTGCCTCTTCCTGCTTTCACCTGAATCAGGTGACCTGTCAGAAAGGTGATCAACCAGGTGACTTGTCAGCAGTGTTTTATCTCTGTCCAGGTGAGCTGCTTCCTGATTGGACTGAATCATAGTTTGTTTTATTTGTATGATGTGGTGTCTCACCTGATCAGGTGTGTTTTTAAAACCAATGTGTCAAAGGTAGCAGGTAACCAGTCTGAGGCCTCCTGACCTCTGACCTCACAGCTTCATGTGCCTTAGCTCTGTTCAGCATGCTGTCAATCAACTTCTGTTCAACTGATCAATAAAAAGTATTTATTATCTGCTGCCGTTTGTTTTTATTTTTTCACTTTGTCACATTCAATGTTTAAATGATGCTGATGATGATGATGATGTAAATGCTGGTGATGATGATGATGGTCTGTCATAAACCCTCTCCAAGTCCACCTTCAGGACCCGTGCAGGAGTAAACAGCTGGTCCACTGATCCAGGACCAGGACAGAATCCACATCAGTCTCCTTTCAGGGAAACTGAGCAGTGAGACCTGGACAGTTGAAGTTCTGGCCCCACCCTGCTCTGGGTCCCAGACGTACATGAGACACTGAAAAGTCAAACAAGACGGTCCAGAGCTTCCAGCATGAATCTGACCCAGGATTTATTTTTCACTGCTGAGTGAACAACTTTTCCAGATGGTGATGATGATGATGGTGATGATGGTGATGCTGGTGATTGTTGCTTAAGAACAGCTTCAGTCATCGTTATAATATATCTTTTGAGCAGCTATGTCTCTAACATTAGTAGATGGACCAGAGCTAGCTGGTTAGCATGCTAACTTCAGTAGAGTTAACACTGGTGTGTTTCCACCTCTTGAGACAGCTGTTGGTGAGTAAAGGATGAAGTGTGTTTCTACTCCACTGATTGTTTCCTGCGTCTCTATGACAACGGGTGAAGTTCCAACACTGTCTTTAAAAACTACACTTCCTGTCAGTCTTCTTGTTTTACTGGCTTTACAACCATTTTATTTGAACTCCTAGTAGTTTTAACTTGTCTCTTATTATTTTTACTTAATTAATTTATTCATTTTCTTTAATGGTTTTAATCTCCATGACTTTAACTGGTTGGTTGTTCTTATTTTATTTACAAGTAAAAATCTTTAAAATCATCAACGGAACTCGTTAATTTTACCTTGTGTTGGAATATTATTTTGTTTGAGGATTTGTCAGCGCCTGAGCTGATCAGCTCTTTACAAACATTTTTTATTGATTCATGGAAATATATCATATCTTTACATTGTTGGGATACTCTCAGCAACAGTTCACAGTCCATTTACCTCCAAAAATCTGAATCAAAAGAAACCAATGAAATCAGTATTAACTTCTGTACCACTTTGTCATGTGATGTCCTGAAAAATAGCACTTTTTTATGCTTCAGTCTGCTGGGGCAGCAGCATGTCTGACATGAACTCAAAGAGACTGGACAAGCTGGTCAAAAAGGCTGGGTCTGTGCTGCAGGAGTCTGGACTCACTCAGGACTGTAATGTAAGATGGAGGCCATCTTGGACAATACCAACATCCTCTCCACAACATTCTGGCAGGACAGAGAAGCAGCTGCAGCAAACGTCTTATCTCACTGCACTGCAGAACAGAGAGGTTCAGGAGATCCTTTGTTACCACTGCCATCAGGCTATACAACACCTCGGCCAAAGGAAGTGGACTAATCTAATTATTATTGTTTATTTATTATTAACGTTTTATTATTATTATTATTATTATTATCATCAACAGTGAGCTAATGTACACATGAATTTCCCGTAGGGGATAAATAAAGTATCTATCTATCTAGAACAAATCCTGTGTAATGACCACATGGTTTATACCAGAGTGAGAACAGCATGTGTTTCTGAGTTATTATATTCAATACATTTACATTTCAGAACCTAAGATAAAACATGTCTCAGGTCATTTAGTTAATGCAAATTTCACCATACACTAATATATACCTTGTTTGTCATCAATACATCCATATTTGAGAAGCATTACATCAATATCATATCATCAGGAACAAATGTATTAACTGCAGTCATGAAAATTTTCAACACAGTGTCAGTGTAGAGTCAAAACAACAGTCTCATTCTCTCTGAGGTCAAACATCTGATCTGAAACCAAACACCAGGGCCCAGTATTTCAAAACTTTTAATCCAGATCAGAATAGGATTAAATTTAAAGATTGGGTATTTCAAAACAGAATATGTGATCCTGATCCTACAAAATTTGGATCCGGATTTGGTAATCCAATCCCACCCAGAATCCAGATCAAATGTCAATTTTGGGTATTTATATGTTTGATGCTAAATATCAGGATTTCCCTGATCCCACTGTAAGGGTGGATTCAGCATCGATTCAAGGTGGATGTAGAGACATGCAGGACACATTGCAGTCTTATTACTTGATGTTTGCATATGAAATTGACACAGACTACGAAAAAACAATATCCAGCCATTATTAAACAATTAATCAAAATAATACTCAAAACTCAAAGCTTTCAGAAAAATGACTATGGATTGTTTATTTTTATAAACTCCTAAATAATCCATGTATGTGTGTATGTTCTTTTATGTCAACATAAAATAAAATAAAAATGGTCACAAAAAGAAAAATCTCTGAAAAACAAGAGTTCACATTCTCTCCTCTGGCAGTGGAATACCAGCTTCTGTCAGCTTCCCTTCTAAGAGGCGAAATGGAAGTTTCACCTCCCTCTTTTGAAGCAATGTCAGTTTGATCTGCTCCTCAGCTAGAGAGATCTGTTGCTCTGCTCTCTCCATCTCCTTCCTCACTAGATCCCCATAGCCATCTTGATCCTTCGGGTCCTTTGCAAGACACTTCCTCTTATGGGGCAGTTCCAACCCTGAAGAGTGGGGGTCCTCTTGCTGGTGTTGGGGGCCACCTGAAGAGTGGGGGGTACTCCTGTGGACGTTGGGGGGTGCCTGAAGAGTGGGAGCCATTTTGCATGTGGGGGTCCTCTTGCTGGTGTTGGGGGTCGTCTGAACTGTGAGTATCCCCCTGCTGTTGGGGATTGACATGCTGTGCCTCAAGATTCAGGATAAAAAGCTGACTCATCAACCCTGAGTTTGGTGTATCAGCCTCAGTCCCACACAGTCCAGATTCACCACCTTGTGAGACTGACTGAATGCCATGGAGAGCCTCAGACCTTTTTCCACCAATGATGTCTAGAACTACATCAGTAAACTCACCCCACTTAAATGTCTTGTTACCTGTTTTAGGGTTGTGACTTGTGAGACTCAGTATTGTCCTTTGTGGCCTTCTGTTTTAGATTTTTCCAGCGCAGTTTGACCTGTTCCAGAGTTCTTAATTCACCACTCCCTGTGGCATTGACACTGTTGGTGATGTTCTTCCAAATGTTGGTTTTCTTTTTTTTTTTGTAAACTTTATTTTTATGAAGTCATTTTACAGTACACTTAGAAAGAGAGAAAGAAAGAAAAAGAACAAGAAAAGGAACAAGACAGAAAAGGCACAGAGTGAAAAATATACCTACGCATATATATTATTACACAGGGAGAGAGGAATCATTGTAACAATGTGTACATTTCAAGAGGTAGGTCCAGGGTTTAGAGACATTTCAGTCATATTTGATCCATTTGTCCATAGTCTATCCTTCACATCAAAACAGGACAGAAACATACTCACACTAGTGCCCAACAACACTGAGAGCACATCAAATAGGACAGTAGGGGGCGCTGTACTCAGGCAAAAAAGAAAGAAAAAATGAAACAGAGCACATTATTAGTTATTAACTGCCTCCTGTTGTAAGTGTCACTTATTCAAGATGAGCCGTCCATTTCCTCCAGAACAGTGAATTTGTTCACGCACAAGTTCAAGGAAGAAGTCAGTTTTTCCATGTCATATATTTCTTTCACAATTGCAATCCACTCCTCTTTAGATGGGGACTCTTTCGATAGCCATCTTCTTGTAATAGCTTTTTTCCAAATGTTGGTTTTCATCTTGGATGTTACTGTTTCGTCAAGTTTAGCAATCAGAGTCACAATGTGCCCTCACACCATCCAGCAAGGCGTGTGTTTCGGCTTGGGTGAAATTGCTCCCATTTGAAGTACCTGCTTCCATTTCCATTTTCTCTCTCTGTCTGTGTCGTCTACAAAGCACAACTAAAGGCCCATGCCCAAATGGAACCAGGTGTAAGCTGGGAGGCCAATTAAGGTGTCTTGAAAGCAGTTGTCCTAACAAGGGACCATACAAACAAAATGGCAGGTGTTGTTCACCGTTTACAGAGGCAAAGGAGGAGATTCACATTGCACGCCCAAACCAACTGCAGGACTACAAAGATGACACACTGTATGAGAGATTTAGGTTAGGTCGGGCTGACATTGGTTTCATTGTCAATCTACTTGCCACAACTGGAACACACCACTACAAGAAGCTATGCATTGACTGTGGAAGAACAAGTACTGATGGTTTTGCACTTCTATGCATGTGGATCCTTCTATCAAGTCATTGGAGATGGTGTGTGTGTGTGCGTGCAAGTCCACTATCAGCCCTCTTCATTAGCCAGCCTTGTCAACCAGTTTGTCAAGTTTCCAAGGGATCCAGAAGAGACCAGGCAGATCAAGCGCAAGTACTTTGAAATGGGGAGGACGCCAAACATTGTAGGGGTAATAGACTGCACTCATATTCACATCCAAGCACCCCATGAAAGGGAATGGGAATTTGTGAACAGGAAAGGGTGGCACAGCATCAATGTGCAACTTGTGGCAAATGCAGACCTCCACATCACTAACTGTGTTGTTAAATGGTCAGGATTGGTCCATGAGGCTAGGATCTTGAGGTAGAGCCACATTTTTAGACACCTCCAACAGAATCCCCCAGATGGCATCATACTGGGTGACAGTGCATATCAACTCTTACCATGGCTGATGACACCTTTTCCCATTTCCTAGCAACAATGCAGAGGACAGATTTAATAGTGCTCATTGAGGATCAAGGAGTATAATTGAACGGCTGGGTTGCTGAAGAGGCACTTGACGTGCTTCAACTACCTACATGTAGCTCCACAGTGAGCATGCAACATCATTCTCGCCTGCATTGTGCTTCATAACATCGCAGAAAAACACAAGGTTCCTCCCTCTGATGGATGGCCCCAGGAAGATGGCCCTGATCTACCACTGGCACCACTGCAACCAGATGGGACAGCTGGACGCGCACTGAGAGAAGCTCTTGTGAACCATTATTTCACTTACGGTCCTGTGATCTATAGGTCCGTTTATCAATACAACATTAGTATGCTGGAGGAAAAGTTTTATGTTTGACTTTTTTGATCTAGTGGGACATTTGATTTACATATTGTGTTGTCTAATTATTTTCCTTTTGTACCTGCTTTACTTTTTGTTATGCATCAAAACAACAAACAAAACAGATTCCTTGTATGTGTCAACTTACAATGGTAATAAAATGATTCAGTTTCTCATTCTGATTAAGTGTATTACATACATTTGACCAACAGATATCCAGATTCTGTGATCCTGATCTTGTGGTATCTGGATCATGATTTTCTTATTTTGGAGAATCAGGACAAAATCTGCAGGATCAGTTTTATCTGGGATGTCAGAAAGAGGGATTCCAAAATCTGGATAATTGTGATCTGGATTAGAACTTTGAAATACTGGGCCAAGAGAACATGTGATTATGTACTGTAGTGAGGACGTAAGGGAGGGTCTCATTACCCTGTGGACACTCAGTGGGAGGGTTCCCCGCGTACTTGAGAAATGATGACACAGCATGAAGGAGACTCCTCAGGTCAGTTTAAAGTCTTGTAATTAGTCTAATGAAGTATTAAACGTTATTCAACTTTATTGAAATACACTCGGGGTACTGTCAGTCTGAGTCCCAGCGTCGCAATAGAGACTGGAACCCCCAATCCAGCCACATATAAACAGTTAGTGAACTCAATGTAACAGGAAGTGACGCTACAATCCTGCCGGAAGTATCCTCGGTCCTTGCCAGCGGAGCAGAAGAAGGGGAAGTAGTCAAGTAGCATTAGCATCAGCAGGTAGCAGATATCTGGAGCAGAGCCTGCGGATTAAAGTTCACACATCACTGCTGCCGTGAGTCTATGCCACGCAATTTCTCTACGATTGAATCGTTAACAGTGTTTTTTTTTTACTATCATTAAATTGACGTGATGAACTTCGGAGTAGTTAAATGACGTCACATTCACAGTGACCGCAGTTACCATCAGAGCTAACGAGCTAACAGCTGAAGTTTGTCTGATGAGGAGCTGACAGCTTCACTCCAGGTCACAGTGTTAAAGTTCAGTCTCACCAGACTCCGTGTAAAAATGACGTATTTAAAGGTTGATGACTGAGTGAATCAGGACTTCAGAGTTTGTTGCTGAAAGACATGAAATAATGATCATGTGATCATTTTTCCTTTATCTGCTGATGTTATACAGTAATTGCTGATCCAGACTCCTGATCAGGTGTGTGTGTTTGAAGATGAGCTGCTGTTTAAAATGATGTAACACTATGTATGAACACATGAGTGTTCAGTCCACTGTCTGTCAGGTTGGTGACGTCATTTCCGACACTCACGGATGAGGACATTAAAGCTAAAGATTAAACTGAAAGTCTACAGCTGTGGGCGAATTCATTAACCAGTGTGTTTTGGCCTCTTTTTCATGGCAACAGCAGCAGAGGCTCATGGGTACTGTAGTGTTTTAGTGGTCAGAAAATAAACCGTACTGTGCGTTTGCTGTGTTTTTACCAGGGTTAGAATTCCTGGGAGGGTTGGGAGGGTATGACCCCACCCCCAAGCCCTTAAACTACAGTTGAGCTAACTACTGTGAGCTACTTTCTAGCTTTAGCCTGAAGTTAGAAACTAGCTCACATTAGTTAGCTAATGTTAGCTAGATATATCACTTCCAGTGTTGGCTTGTTATTTCGTTTCTAATATAAATGTCATATATGATCTAATGTTACAAACACTGGTGCTCAGTGGTGAGCAGTGAGGAGGAGTAACAGCTGTTGTCACCAACATAGAGTTTTTTTAGTTTGATAAAAAGTGTTTACTGTCTGTCACTGAAGTGTCCAGGTTCACCAGTCCCACCTGTGTGTGTCCTCAGGTGTGATGCAGAGTCATGTCTGTGCAGGCGGTGCTGCAGCAGAGGATCAGCTCTGCTCAGGCGTTGCTGCAGCGGGCCGAGCAGCTGTGTCAGGGTGTGGAGGGTCACCAGAAGCTCTGTGGTAAACTGCGAGCCGAGCTGCGCTTCCTGAGGCGGGTGGAAGCCGGAGAGCTGCAGGTCAAAGAGTCTCACCTGCACAGCACCAACCTGACTCACCTGACGGCCATCGTGGAGTCAGCTGAGAGTCTGGATGACGTGGTGGCTCTGCTGCACGTCTTCACCTACCAGGACACCTCCGGCCACCGGCAGACTCTGGTGGTGGACGTGGTGGCTAACGGGGGACACACCTGGGTGAAGGCGGTCGGGAGGAAGGCAGAGGCTCTGCACAACATCTGGCAGGGGCGGGGTCAGTACGGAGACAAGAGCATCATCAGACAGGCGGAGGACTTCCTTCAGGCCAGCCGCCAGCAGCCCGTCCATTACCGACACCCCCACATTGTCTTCGCATTCTACAACGGGGTCTCCTGCCCCATGGCGGACCACCTCAGGGACATGGGCGTCTCCGTCCGCGGGGACATTGTCGCAGTCAACATTGTGGTGACAGAGGGAGGCAGTGATGAAGATGAGGAGGAAGAGGAGGCAGCTGAAGATAACCATGAAGAGCAGGAGGAGGAAGCTTCTGAGCTGACCCGGGTGGACCGCGGCACGGTGGTGGCCAGCTTAGCGTTTCCTGCCCAGGTGCAGGTGGAGGAGTGTCGACGGGTGAACCTGGACATCACCACACTCATCACGTACGTGTCATCGCTTAGTCACGGTGGCTGTCACTTCACCTTCAGGGAGCCTGTGCTGACGGAGCAGGCAGCCCAAGAGCGCCGCCTGCAGGTGCTGCCACAGCTTGATGCTCTCATGGCGGGTAAGGAGCTGTTCGCCTGTCGCGCCGCTGTCACTGACTTCCAGCTGATCCTGGACACGTTAGGGGGGCCGGGTGAGAAGGAGCGCGCTCAGAAGCTGCTGGCCCGCCTCCACCTGGTCGATGACCAGCCGTCTGAGCGAACGCTGCGCCTCACACCCAGTGCCAAGGTCAACCAGCGCTCGCTCACAATTTTCGGCACGGGAGACTCGCTGAGAGCCGTTACCATGACAGCAAATAGTCGATTTGTAAGGGCGGCAGCCAATCAGGGCGTCCGATACAGTGTGTTCATCCACCAGCCACGAGCTCTGACCGAGGGCAAGGAGTGGAGGGCCACGCCGGTCTGAGACGGAGAGACTTCCTGTGCACGGGCTGATGGGAGTTTGAGTTTTGAGTTAAATGCGCTGATGTAAATATGAACGTCAGCAGCTGACTCATGTTATTTGTGTTCATTATTTCAGAGTCTATATTCACCAATCAATAAAGCATCACAGTAACTTCCTGCTCCTCTGTCATTTGTTACAGGAGGTCACATGGTGTCAGGTGTGTCCTCATGCTTCGTTCATGTCACATCATAAAAACCGTGAGGTTCTGTTTCCAACCTGATCCAGACTAAATAACAGACACCAAAATGTCCAACAAACCAGTTCCAGGTGAAACAGTTAAAATTAAGGAAGATGTGAAAACATCTGATTAACAGGAACCGTCTAGGTGTCGGTGCTGATGAGTCTCTAAAATGGTCTAAGTAAACCAGCAGAAACCACTGCACCTGGACCTGTTGAGAAAAACAGGCCTGAGACAGGGAGAAGTCCATGTTTATGACCGTTCAGCCAGTCAACATCCGAGGGAAGGACATTGAGGTGGTGCACACTTATAAATACCTAGGTGTGCACCTGGACAGTAAACTGGACTGGTCCCTGAACACAGATGCCATCTACCGGAAGGGGCAGAGACGGCTCTTTTTCGTCATGAAGTGCTACTCTTTCATGCTGCAGTCTGCTGGGGCAGCAGCATGTCCGAGATGAACTCAAAGAGACTGGACAAGCTGGTCAAAGAGGCTGGGTCTGTGCTGCAGGAGTCTGGACTCACTCAGCACTGTTGTGGAGAGACGCATGTAATGTAAGATGGAGGCCATCTTGGAAAATACCAACATCCTCTCCACAACATTCTGGCAGGACAGAGAAGCAGCTGCAGCAAACGTCTCATCTCAGTGCACTGCAGAACAGAGAGGTTCAGGAGATCCTTTGTTACCACTGCCATCAGGCTATACAACACCTCGGCCAAAGGAAGTGGACTAATCTAATTATTATTGTTTATTTATCATTAACAGTTTTTATTATTATTATTATTATTATTATCATAAACAATGAGCTAATGGATACATGAATTTCCCCTAGGGAATAAATAAAGTATCTATCTATCTATCTATCTATCTATCTATCAATAATGGATCACATGATTGTTAATATTATTCTCTCTTTACATGTGTTTTGGTCAGTTATGTTTTCTACAAACATAAAACACTACATGATCGTTATGTAGACAAACTAACATGGATAATGTTCTTTACAATTATGTTTTTATTTTAGTTTGAGTCAAACAAGTCAGTGATGAGCTCCTCACTGTGTCGGTCCTAACTGTTTAAAACCACTTCATATGATTTGCGCGGAGATATGTGGTTTTGACAGGATGGAGACAGTTTAATAATCCAATAGTAAGTTGAGAGAAGGACAGTAAAACACGGAACAAGGACTTTACACGGTGACACGTTGTATCATGGTCTTTTAATTTGAAAACCTGGAAGCGGACATGGGTGTGTCGTGTTTAAATTAGTGCCTCCAAACAGTAGCTGTTAGCCTGTTAGCCCATGAATGTTACGTCTTTCTGTGGCTGAGTTTTGGATAAAATGCCTCGGGT
The DNA here is from genome assembly GCF_021018895.1 of Seriola aureovittata. NCBI lineage: Eukaryota > Metazoa > Chordata > Actinopteri > Carangiformes > Carangidae > Seriola > Seriola aureovittata. Next base: position 27,472,265 of record NC_079375.1, on the reverse strand, counting down.
CGGAGCTGAGGAGGAGCTGCGAACTCTGGCGGAGGTGAGGACCGAACTTTAAACCTGCACATTCAGTTCAAGTCAAACTTTATTAGTCAGAGAACAAGTTGGCGTCTCACTTGACCTGCTGCTACGAGGATAGCCTCCAAAGTTAACATGGAACTCCAGCAAGATCCATTCAAAACTCTTACCTAGCGTAGTTAGCTACATGCTAACAACAACAAGGTCTAATCAGACTCCTTATTACCCCCCCCCCACCTGTTTTCTCCTCTCCGCCTCTCTCCCTCCCCCACCCCATCCATCGCCTGCTCCTGTCTTTTCTCTCCACTCCCCCATCCCCAGTGTCAATACAGTTATCCAGCAGAGACTCTGTCTGATCTTCAGAGGGTTCGATCACTTTTCTCTGATCTTCGTCTCTATGTAGATTTTTACTGTGAGTATCAATATGCTTTTAATGTTTTTCACTCATTCATTCACTTCCTGTCTGTTTCACAATAAAAGCATGTTGATTCCTGCACACTGTTAACCAATCTTATTGATTGATTTACAATCAATCGTTAATTTTAACAGGTTTTCCTAGCAAAGAGAAGAAGAAGTTGGTTTACCTGGCCGGAACAGTTCCTGTTCACTATGAAGGTAAGAGCATCAGGCAAACTCATCATCAACACCTGGGAGTTTCATTATATGTATATAACTGTTCACCAGTCCAGGTCAGTCCAGAAGAGCTGAATGAGCCGGTTTTCTCAGCTTCTCACCTCTCACATCTGAGTCAGTCCACACACCACAGTCACACATTCTATTGTCATTTCAGCTCATTTATTTATTTTTTATTCTGCTAACAAACACCATGTTTGAGGATGAGGTGGTTTATAAGTGAACTTGGTACCAGAACACCTGGTCATCTCATCAGGTCTGGGTCGTATGTCTAGGACACTCGGATGAAGTGAGGCAGAGCTAATCCCTGCCTGGTGTTGAGTTAGATCAGATAGCAGGGGAAGCAGCCAGACAGACCTGGCAAACCCAAACAAGGCCCCTGTCTGTGGGGTCAACTCCGACCTCAGGATGAATTTCTCCTGCATTCTGAGGGAGTCTGGAGTGGGCCATGTTCAAAACCTCCACTGAAGTTGTGGTGGGTAGCAGCTGGGGTCATAAGGTGCCTGTCAAGGTGGCAAGTTATGAACGCGCTAGTGGACACCGGTGCCGAGAGAAGCATTCAGGCTGAAGAAGGACTTCAGCCTGAATGCTTCCCTCGGCACCAGCCTTTTGGGCCCCATGGTCTCCTGAAGCGGTGTCAGCTGTGGTGAAGAGGGAGCTGAGCTGGAAAGCTATCTCGATTTATGAATCATTCTACGTGCCATCCGCCTGAGGTCATCAGCTCAGGGTAGTGACTGAAAGAATAAGTTTGTGGTTGAATATCCTCCTCAGGGTATCTGGGCTCGGCCTTAGAGAGGTAGAGCTTTGAGGTGTTGCCTCCTGGGCGCCATCCTTTTGAGGTTCTCCAGGAATGTCCCACTGAGAGGAGACCCAGAACTCATTGCAGGGACCACATATCCCGCCAAGACCAGGCCCCAGATAAGTGGAAGAAAGTGGATGGATGGATATCAAGAGTAACATGAGGTTAGAGACATCACCCCCTCCATTCTGGTCTGATCTGGTCAGAGCAGGCCTATATGTCCTTGTCTGGGGTATGATTTATTCAGGGTCAGTCTGGTCTGGTTTTGTAAAACCTCTCTCAAACCCTCTGGCGCCTGTATTCGCAAAGCATTTTATCTTACCACTAAGAGTTCTCCTAAGTCACGCTAAAAGCTAAGAGTGCGACTCCGTTGCTATGGCTGACATCAGTTTTCATGGACGAGTTCCCCCACAGCGATTGGTTGATGAAAGAGCGTCTGTGCCGGTGAAAACGCAGGATTAACATCCGACAGTAATAATAAAAGAAACACAGAGAAATAAACAAATACAAATTAAATAATAACGGATTAGGAGCTGTTAACAAAAGTAGTTCATTCTCCAAAATGCATCTGTATGATGAAGTTTGTGTCGACCTGAGAGAATTTAATTTACTATAAAAACTTACATTCAAGTCTCTCAATGGAAAGATAAACAAACTCACCTGTCCTAGATGAGCTAACTAAAGCTAACAGCCTATTAGCCACAGTCTGTTGTAGCTGTACCTGTTGTAATGCAGCTGTGGTCCCAGCTGTGGGTTGAGGTGTGAGAAGATTTCCACTGTACACCGTACAACAACGTCTACAGCTGTACAGGCAGCATCAATACAACCTGAGTGTTGCTGCTGTGACTTTGTTTCCTGTTTACAAATCTAATAATTTTTACCTGTGTTCCATCTCTGGCTCTGATCACAGCAGGTAGACCGACCATGAAGCTGCCGTATTTCTCTGTAGTCGTTGAACATCTAAAGGAAGTCGTATGAACTGTCCTGTGATGTCAGAGCGCATTTATTGTTTGGTGGATATATCAGCTTTTCTCTGTTGCTAAGTAACGCAGCATTGCCAAACACTTAATTTCTGCACTGATCAAGTTGTTTCAGTTGGAGATGTTATTACACCTTCACTAACTCCACAACTATCATTATTACCTCTGATTGAGTCGTATCTTTCCAGTGATTCATCATCATTTAAGGTTTCCAGAACACTGACGTAGAATGACGGCAGCTCTTTAAGATTCTTTGTGATTTGGCCTTAGTGAGTTAGGAGTCCTCTCCACTGCTGCTCACTTCTCTCAGACTGAGGAGCTGCTTTTAGCGCTAAGTGACTTTGTGAAAAATAGGACATTATTTTTAGAAGTTTCTCCTAAATCAGCAAGTTAGGAGAAGCTTTGAGCCTTAAGATGCTTTGTGAATACGGGCCCTGATGTCCATACAAGAAATGAGTGTAGTATCTCAGTGAATTAGTTTTCCTGATCTATGTGGATCAGTCTGCACTGGATTAGTCTGGTCTGCTTTTGTTGACTGTTTTCTGTCGTATATGTCTCTACAGGAAGTGAGTATAATATCCCAGTATGCATCTGGCTTCATGAGACTCACCCCGTGTCCCGTCCTCGCTGTTATGTCTGTCCATCTGTCTCCATGGTGATAAACCCATACTGTCCCTGTGTGGACCCCTCTGGCAACATCAGTCTGGATGGATTGAAAAACTGGACCCATGTAAGTCTCACTTAGCATGTTCAGTCAGACTGGACTAGTTAGGGTGGTTAGTTAGCTGGTTATCCCTGTACAGGTAGCAGACCAAAGTAGTCCAGATTCCAGTTCTTCCTGGTGGTTCCTTTAGTGTTCCCAGACCTGATCAGATACATGATCCTGTCCCTCAGTTGAATCTGTTTAACCGACCGTTAATTGACCTTTAATCGACCGTTAACCAACCATTAACCGTCCATTAACCAACCATTAACCAGCCATTAACCAACTATTAAATGGCTGTTAATTGACATTGAAATGACCGTTAACCAAACATTAACTGACCATCAACCAACCATTAACCGACCAGATTAAAATGTAGTATTGAGACCAGATGCGTTACACAGTCAGCTGTGTATGACCGTCACAGCCTCTCTGCTGCTTATATCCAATATAAAATAAAGTACTTTACAAGTTAATAAATGTTCTCAAAATATATCAGGGAATTGTTTTAAATGTAGAATTATAGATTCATTGATAGATAATATTGGTTATCAGAAATATTGGGGATGAGGATTATTGTTTATTCATCAGTTGTATGAAAGAAATGGTCACTCAAACACTCAATGAAAGAAAAGACAACAGCCAATGAAAAGAACAAATAAACTCACTTTGAAATCACATGGGGAGATTGATAATAACAATAATAATAATAATAATAAGCTTTATTTATAAAGCACCTTTCAAAACGCAGTTAAAAGTGCTTTACAAGACAAGGTTTTACAACGTTGGGATGGAAAAGTGACAATGAGGTTCAATAAAAATGAGATAAAACAATCTGAAATAATTGACTTAATGTAATAATAGATTTTTTAAATGAAGAAGAAGAGTTCACCTGGTTCAGTTCAACTGGTTTATGTTGGTTTGCTTTGAGTGTAGGACGGTAGACAAGAGATGATGTTATTATATATGATGTTTATGTTTTTTCATATTGGGGTTAGGTTAATTAAATTAAATTTGATATGTGATCTATGATAATGAAGTAATAAGGTTTAATTCTTGATTTATGTTCAAATCTTTATTGAACAAAGTCTTTTAAACAAATAACTGGTTATTGTTAATGTGTTGGTAATGATGATGTCACTTCTTGTCAGGGTGTGTCCGACCTATCACTGCTCGTGTCAGAGATGAGGCGGGCCTTCCAGGTGGATACACCCCTTTATGCCAGGTGTCCTGTACAAACCCCGCCTCCTACTGGTGTTCAGGTGTCACAGTCATTGACAGGTGGAAGGCCAGAGAGGTAAACACTCCCTAAGTTGTTCGATGTAGTAGTGATTATTGATAAAAATGAATAACTGATCGTGTCTGACCTTTTTATATTTCTGCTTCCTCCTCCTGCAGCCTCCATCATCCCTCCATCACCTCCTCTTCCCTCACCTCCTTCTCTATCACCTCCCCCCCACAGAGCTGTCGTCCCTCCTACCTGCCTGGACAGAAAGGTAAAGTTCCTGTTGGTCTGAGATGACTGTTAGCATGTTAAAGGTAGCACACCTGTTTGACATAATGAAGCCTTTCCCCCTGTGTTGCAGTCAACCAATGGGAGCATAGCAGGGAGGTGAGGGTGAGGAGGTCTTACACTGAGGAGCTCCTTGGAATCGACTTCAATGCTCCTCCTCCCTCCTCCTCCTCCAACCACAACAACCCCTTCCTGCGCTCCTCCTCCTCAGGTGAGACGGAGTGAGTGTTGATGACAGTAAGTGTTGATAAGCCGGAGCAGGTTAGGAGGTCAGTATCAGTTACCATGGTGATTTACCCTGGTAACCAGTGAACCACTGTCGAAGGGCTGAAAATCCAGAGTTAAACATGAAGTTACCTCGATAACCTCAGATCCTGCTTCAGTACAGACCTCTGGTCCTGGTCCCTGCAGGTCCCCCTCCAGAGCCCCTCAACAGGATGATGGGAACTCTGAGACTGGACACAGAGTCTAATAGAGGCCAGCAGGGTGATTCAACTTTACGGAGCATCCAATCAGAAGCAGCTAGTGACAAACACAGAACAGGTTTTGGACCAGCACCTGGACTACGTCAGGAGCTGGATACTCAAAGCCTGGGAGCAGACCACATTATGGTGAGTAGGACAGCCGGTCTCAATCAGTCTCAGTTAGTCTCAGATGTTCCCAGGTGGTCTCAGTTCTCCTCTGCCCCCCTCAGATGGTGTCCCGTCTCCCTCCGGACCAGGCGACCATGTTCCTGTCTCTGATGAGGATGAAGGGGCGGAGCTTCAGCCCCAGTGATGTCATGGAAGCAGTCCAGCTCAACAGAGATCTCCCATCAGCCCTAAGATTTCTGACTCACAGCTGCCCCATCTGTCAAGACCAGGTGACCTTCAGCAAGGTGAGTCACCTGAGTGAGCCGCCGTGTGTGTGTGTGTGTGTGTGTGTGTGTGTGTGTGTGTGTGTGTGTGTGTGTGTGTGTGTGTGTGTGTGTGTGTGTGTGTGTGTGTGTGTGTGTGTGTGTGTGTGTGTGTGTGTGTGTGTGTGTGTGTTTGCACATGCTCTTTGGAACCAGTATAAACACTGACCTTGTTGAGACCAGTTGGACAACATGTCCATATCAAGTCCAATCCTGATTAATAGACATAATTTCTGAGGTCCTGACCTGAGGCTGGTTTCTTTTAATCTCTTCTTCTCTGCCTGTATTTCCTGCAGATCATCACCATGACTCACTGCTCCTGCTTCCTGTGTCAAACGTGTTTTAAGACGTTTTTCTCTGCAGCCATTAAAGAGCGAAGCATCGATCAGCTGGTTTGTCCTCAGTGTGGCAGACCTGAGGTCAGAGGTCAGGGGGGGATGGAGGAGTCCATGGACTACTTCAACCTGCTGGACACTCAGGTGAGGGGCTCACCTGGAGAACTGCGGAGTCACAGACTGAAGCTGCTGATCAATAAAAACGTTTGACACAAACATGAAGCTTCAGGTGGAACATCCTGCTGCTCTAACTTAGTTTTTTTGTTTGTTTACAGATCCGTCACTTCCTGCCTCCTCAGGTCCATGAACTCTTCCAAAGGAAACTCAGGGATCGAGCTCTGCAGGAGATGCCGAACTTCTGCTGGTGTGCTCATGTAAGAACCCAACCCTGACAGGACCAGGACAAACCAGGATCTTTAATACAGGTCTCAGGCTGAGGTGTACTAATCCCAGTTTGTCCAGTTTGAGGATTTACAGCTGTGAACTGGACTCTTTGGTCAGATACAGGATGCTGTTTGAAGACGTCACATTCAGCTAACAGACTAATTGTGTGTGTGTGTGTGTGTGTGTGTGTGTGTGTGTGTGTGTGTGTGTGTGTGTGTGTGTGTGTGTGTGTTAGTGTTCATTCGGCATGCTTCATGAGGCTGACCGGTTGAGGATGGACTGTCCCAGCTGTAAGAAGAGTACCTGCTCTCAGTGCAGGTCACCTGTAAGACACACACACACACACACACACACACACACACACACACGTTCTGCTGGTCACTGCTCTCAGATCTGACTGTATCATGAGTCTCTCTATTCTGCAGTGGTCAACTCAGCATCAGGGTCTGTCCTGTGACCAGTTCAGAGTCTGGCAGCAGCAGAACCAGCTGGACCACCACACCTCCACCCTGCTCAGCTACAACAGCATCGGTACAAACACAGCACCATCGGGGCCTGAACCAGGTCCTGAAGGGGCCTCCAGGACTCCTGTTTCCACTGCAGGACCTTAAACTGAACCTGGTTCTTTAGTTTTCACTGTTCCCTCTCTGTGGGAACAAGGTCCTGAAGAACCTGAAGGGGTCAGGTCATTTCACTTCACAACAAGCACAACAAATGTTTATCTGATCATTCGTCAATGACATTTATCTGAAATGTTTGGAAGACAGGGAAACACAAGGAGAAGGTCCTGAGTAGAACTGGGTCACAGGTCTTCAAGTTCCTGCCATGGAAAATAGCTTCTACTGTCTTTACTTTATTTACTTTACTGTTGTTTACTGTGAATCATCTCTACTGTGGTCTAATGTGGTTCTATTGTCTGACTGTGATGTGTTTGTGTGTCCTCAGAGTGTCCAAACTGTCAGTTCATCTTCAGTCTGTCCAAAGGAGGCTGTCTTCACTTCACCTGCAGTCAGTGTCAGCATCAGTTCTGTGGAGGCTGCAGCCAGACCTTCACCCTGGGAGCTGTGAGTCCAGGTTCTACTGTCATCTACTGTAGGGTTCTACTAAGTCAAGTTCCACTTTCATCTACTGTCAGGTTCTACTGCCATGTACTGTCAGGTTTCTACTAAGTCAGGTTCTACTTTCATTTACTCTAGGGTTCTACTGTCAGGTTCTACTGCCATGTACTGTCAGGTTCTACTAGGTTAGGTTCTACTGTCATCTACTGTAGGGTTCTACTGTCAGGTTCTACTGTCAACTACTGTAGGGATTTTACTGTCAGGTTCTAATGTGTCAAGTTTTACTGTCGGGTTCTACTATCGGTTTGTACTGTCAGGTTCTACTGCCATGTACTGTCAGGTTCTACTGTCAGGTTCTACTAAGTCAGGTTCTACTTTCATTTACTGTAGGGTTCTACTGTCAGGTTCTACTGCCATGTACTGTCAGGTTCTACTAGGTTAGGTTCTACTGTCATCTACTGTAGGGTTCTACTGTCAGGTTCTACTGTCAACTACTATAGGGATTTTACTGTCAGGTTCTAATGTGTCAAGTTTTACTGTCGGGTTCTATCGGTTTGTACTGTCAGGTTCTACTGTCATCTACTGTAGGGTTCTACTGTCAGGTTCTACTGCCATGTACTGTCAGGTTCTACTAAGTCAGGTTCTACTTTCATTTACTGTAGGGTTCTACTGTCAGGTTCTACTGCCATGTACTGTCAGGTTCTACTAGGTTAGGTTCTACTGTCATCTACTGTAGGGTTTTAATGTCAGGTTCTACTGTGTGGAGTTTTAATGTCTGGTTCTACTGTCATCGACTGTAGGGTTCTACTGTCATCTACTTTAGGGTTCTACTGTGTCAGGTTCTACTATCAGGTTCTACTGCCAGTTTCTACTCCCATATACTGTCAGGTTCTATTGCCATGTACTGTCAGGTTCTACTTTCATCTACTGTAGGGTTCTACTGTCAGGTTCTACTGCCATGTACTGTCAGGTTTTACTAAGTTAGGTTCTACTGTCATCTACTGTAGGGTTTTAATGTCAGGTTCTACTGTGTGGAGTTTTAATGTCTGGTTCTACTGTCATCTACTTTAGGGTTCTACTGTGTCAGGTTCTACTATCAGGTTCTCCTGCCAGTTTCTACTCCCATATACTGTCAGGTTCTATTGCCATGTACTGTCAGGTTCTACTTTCATCTACTGTAGGGTTCTACTGTCAGGTTCTACTGCCAAGTACTGTCAGGTTTTACTAAGTTAGGTTCTACTGTCATCTACTGTAGGGTTTTAATGTCAGGTTCTACTGTGTGGAGTTTTAATGTCTGGTTCTACTGTCATCTACTTTAGGGTTCTACTGTGTCAGGTTCTACTATCAGGTTCTCCTGCCAGTTTCTACTCCCATATACTGTCAGGTTCTATTGCCATGTACTGTCAGGTTCTACTTTCATCTACTGTAGGGTTCTACTGTCAGGTTCTACTGCCAAGTACTGTCAAGTTCAACTAAATCAAGTTCTACTTTTATTTACTGTCAGGTTCTACAGTCCTCTACTGTAGGGTTTTAATGTCAGGTTATACTGTGTCGAGTGTTAATGTCTGGTTCTACTGTCATCAACTGTAGGGTTTTACTGTCATCTACTGTAGGGTTCTACTGTGTCAGGTTATACTGCCAGGTTCTACTCCCATATACTGTCAGGTTCTACTTTCATGTACTGTAGGCTTCTACTGTCAGGTTCTACTTTGTCAGATTCTACTGTCCTCTACTGCAGGGTTCTACTGTCAGGTTCTACTGCCATGTACTGTCAGGTTCTACTGTGTCAGGTTCTACTCTCATCTACTGTAGGGTTCTACTGTCTGGTTCTACTGCCATGTACTGTCAGGTTCTACTGTCGTATACTCTATTAAACTGTAGCTAACACACCTGTCTACCTGTCATCTCCAGGTATGAAGGATGACAGCGTCACATTTCATTGAGTTTGATTTATTGTGTTTTTACTTCGTTTGGAAACATTCTGATCTTTTCTATAAAACAGGGAACGATGAGCTCATTTAAAAAGCTGGTTTAACGAGCTCAGGTGTTTCAGGTGTGTGGCTGTTTTATTTTAACACCCTAAGGCCTGTGGTTTCTCTGCCGACTGTGGAACCAAAGGTCTTCACGCCCACCACCCCAGAGACTGCCTGTATCACCTGAGAGACTGGAGCGTGACACGCCTACACCTGCTGCTACAGGTAACAAACACCTGCTGCCTGACGAACTCAAGTGGACACAGGTGATGTCTGGACAGTGCTGATGAGAACTGTGTTTCTTTATCAGTATTACAGAGTGTCTCCTTCCTGGTTGGAACCAGCCAATGGCAGCTTACCTGACACCAGTCTGACAGGTGAGGTCTCAGGTGGACTCCTATCTCCCAGTTTGACTCATTTCAAATATTTCTACTGGGAAGCATAAACACACTTTGTACAAGAGGTCGTCGAACGGACATTTTGCTTCAGTTCAACTATAAAACAAATAATAAACATCAACGGCAAAGACAAACAACCACAAATATAGAAACACAAAAACAGGTAGAACCCCCCCCCCCCTCCAAATCACAAAGCTGCGTTATCGACAGGTAATAAAGTCTATCTGTGCTGTGCCGTGATCATCATCATTCGTGTCCATGTCTGTTCAAGGTCCTCCAACCTGTCCTTAAGGATGTCTCAGGTTCTCAGGAGAACCTTTAGACAATGACTGACTCGACTGTTCATTTTCAGGAGTATGTTTGGTTTTGGAGCTGAGAGATGATGGCAGCAGACGGGAGGAGCCCTGTGGTCAACCTGCACTACCTGAATACAGAGGATACTGCCAGTAAGACCAGTTCTCCCAGTAACAGCCTCCCAGTCTGATCCCAGTCAGAATATATGGTGTGTTTGTCTCACTTGTCTGTCACGACAGGTTGCACTATAAGGAGCGCTTGGTGGAGCTGATCAATCGTTGCCGTGCTGACCCGGCAGTCCTTTTCAGTCTGACGGAGATAATGGCAGAACTTCAGCGTTGGCATGTCGCCATGCCAACCAGGAAACCAGACGAACCAGAGCCGCTGTACGCCCAACGACTCCGCCTGGTCAGTCGTCATCATCATCATCATCGTTGTCATCATCATCATTATTGTCATTGTAAATACAGTTTATCTGTTTAACAACAATCCCTGAACATCTCCTTAATTAACCCTTAATGCCCATGAAAACACACAGAGATCTGAATCAGACAGAGATCCTTCTTTTAGTTTGAAAATCTAAAGCCTTTAAAAAGCCCTTAATTTGAAAAGGCCTTAATGACGTAGATGTAAAGGGCTTCATGAGTCTCCTGTTAATTTCTAGATGAATGTGAATGATGACACATTTTCATTCAATGTGCAAATACAAATGTGTCAAATATTGAGTTAATCAATGTATAAACTAATTTAATATATTATATATTAAGGCATTTTAATACATTTTCTTCAGCCCTTAATGATCTTTTTAACTGCAGATAATGGATCTACAAACAGTATATGTTTATTGATGACGAGCTGTTATCAGGTAATAAAACACTGCCTCCTTTCAGCCAATCACAGCGCAGAATTCTGTCTGTGTTTCTTCAGACTCTTACCAATAGAGTTCCTCTCAGGAAGCAGCGACGCTCTCCACTCAAACTCAACAACGATCTCTGTCCTCTGACCCCTGCTATGGCTGCTGGAGCTCCGCCCCCTCACCTGCTGCTGACAGACTGACTCTGCCCACCCCAGATACAGCAGCCAATCAGATGGCAGTGCTCTGTCATCACAGTAACCACTGATTTTTATTTAAACAGAGACATTAGGAGACCAAGTTTACATCTGACCATGCCCCCTTCACGTCACTGAAAGGAGTGTCTAAAAATCTACCTGTCTGCTTCAGCTGCTGGCTTCAGACTGGCTCAGTGGTTTCCAAGGAAACCAAATAAAAGGGACTAAAGAAACTGTTGTTCACTTTAACGACCTGAGTGTTAAGTATTTTTAGACACTGTTCTTATGAGCTAACAATGCTAACGAGACTCTTCTCTATATTCTAGGATCCACGTTTATTTCAGTCAGCTTGGGCACCAGTTGGCACCAGTTAGCACTTGTGTTAAGTTAGCGTGTGTTAATTTAGATTAGGATATCAGTCTTGACTGTGATGGCCATTGAGCCCTTAACCCTGTGTTTTAGTTCTTCCTGCACTTTAACTGTTTGAATAAATATAATAAATGAATATTGTCTTAAGTTCTAACTTAAAATTTCAGCCTCCTTTCTTCTGTTTCCAAGACGACCAAAATAAACAAAATTTGTGATAGGTAGAAGTTTATAGTCGGGTTAGAATGTCCATCAACTGCTTTTATGTGAATATTGGGGTTAGGGTTAAGACATAGTATAGTAGGCCACGGTATAGTGAGATGTAAACACATGATTGTATAATGAGGCATAAAAATTGTATAGTAAGGCATGAAAATTCATAAAAGCTTGAAAGTATAGTAAGTCGTTAAAATGAAATTGTATAAAAGTCATAAAACCGTCATAGTATAGAAAGTCATAAAAAAGTCACGTCAATGAAACTATTGAAAGTAATAAGATTTACATGTTATAGTAAGACATGAAAAGTCATAAAAACATGGTATAGTAAGTCATGGAAATTAAACTACAAAAAATCATAAAACCATCATTGTATAGATAAAAGCATAAAAAGTCATGTAAAATTCATAGTATAGCTAGACATAAAACTGACAACGTATAGTAAGGTATGAAGAGTCAAAAATGACAGCATAGTAACGAATAAAAAGTCATACAAATGTCATACTATGTTACATCAAGAAATGTCATAAAAACATTATGTATACTAAGTCATGAAAAGTTACAAAAATGACAATTTAGTAAGGTATGGAAAGTCAAACGTGATGGTATTTTAGTTCATGTAAGTCATACAAACGTCATAGTAAAGTCAGGCATAAAACTAATAAAAACGACATAGTATAGTAAGGGTATAAAAAAGTCATAAAAATGTCAGTACATAATATGGCATAATAAGTCATGAATACAATATAGTATAATGAGACATAAAAAGTCATGAGAACAACATAGTATAATAAATCATAAAAAAATCATAGTATAGGAAGGCATAGAAATGACATAATATAGTAAGGTATGAAAATACATAAATTCGTCATAGTATACTTAGGCATAAACAGCCAAAAAAGTAATAGTATTTTAAGTCATGAAAAGTCATGAAAATGAAATTGTACAAAAAGTCATAAAACCATCATTGTATAGTAAAGCATAAAAAGTCATGTAAAAGTCATAGTATAGCTAGGCATAAAACTGACAAAGTACAGTAACGCATAAGAAATCATGTAAATGAAATTATAGAAAAAGTCAAAAAGACATCATAGTATAGTTAGGCATAAAAACAACAAAAATGTCGTATAGTAAGGCATAAAAAGTCATGAAAAAGAATGGTTATAGCAAGGCATAAAACGGACATAGTATAGTTAGGCATAATAAATCATGAAAACGACATAGTAAAGTAAGCCATAAAAAAGTCATACAATAATAAGGCATAAAAATGACACAGTATGGTAAGGCATAAATAGTCACAAAAAAACAGTATAGTATAACATAAAAAGTAATAAAAATGCCATAGTATAGTAAAGCATAAAAATTTGTAAAAAACATTGTATACTAAGGCATAAAAAGTCACTGAAACAAAATAATATTTTAAGACATGAAAGTTATAAAACGACATAGTATCGTGAGGCATTACAAGTCATAAAAAAGTCATAGTATAATAAGGCATATAAAGTCATAAAAACGACATAGTATAGTAAGGCATAAGACGTCATATTACAGTAAGGCATATAAAGTCATAGTATAATAAGGTGTAAAAAGGTCATAGTATACTAAGGCATAAAAGGCATACAATTCCATAGTACAGTAAGACATTAAAAGTCATAGTATAATAAAGTATTAAAAGTAAAAAAAGTCATAGTATAATAAGGCATAAAAAGTTATTAAAAAAATAGTATATTAAGGCATAGAAAGTCATAAGAACGAACTAATATAGTAAGGCATGAAAGTTATAAAAACAATGAAGTATGGTAAGGCATAAAAAGTCCTAAAAATATCATACAGTAGTATACTGAGGCATATAAAGTCATACTATAGTAATGCATAAAAGTCATTGCATGCATGTAATTTTGACTTTATAAAATAAGTGATGTGTGATTACATATATTTAGAGTCCCAAGGATGGAGAATGATCTCAGGAGCCCTGACAAAGAAGGAGTAACATCTAAGAAGCCCTGCAGACCTGAATATGTCCAGATATCCAGATCTCCAACATCACCTTGTCACACACATAGGAGAGCAAACGGCCAAACAAGGACTCAAGCTTTTGTTACTCAGAGAGAGGACTTGGTGTGCCTTGTACCAGATCTGTCCTTCATGCATGAATAAAACCAGCAGCATTGAAATGTTAAGTTGTCGGTCTGATAGTGTTCATTCTTTCAGTTTTTCATCTCAGAGGAAATCATCTTTTCAGTAAAGCATAAAAAGTCATAAAAAATTCATAATATAGTGAGGTATAAAAAGTCATAGAAAAGTGGTAGTATACTAAGGCATAAAACATCATAACAATGAAATATTATAATAAGGCACAAAACATCATAGTATAGTTAAGTATAAAACTTCATAGTATAGTAAGGTATAAAAAGCAATATTACACTAAGGAAAGAAAAAACGCCATAGAACTTCATAGTATAGTAAGGCATAAAAAGTCATAGTATAGTAAGACATAAAAAGTCATAGTATAGTCATGCATAAAAAGTCATAGTATAGTAAGACATAAAATGTCATAGTATAGTAAGGTATAAAAAGTCATATTATAGTAAGGCTTAAAAAGTCATAGTATAATAAGGCATAAAAAGTCATAGTATAGTAAGCCATAAAAAGTCATAAAAAAGTCATAGTATAGTAAGGCAAAAAATGTCATAGTATAGTAAGGCATAAAAAGTCACAAAAACGTCATAGTATAGTAAGGCATAAAAACATCATTATATAGCAAGGCATAAAAAGTCATAAAAAACTCATAGTATAGTAAGCCATAAAAAGTCATAAGAAAGTAATGGTATAGTAAGGCAAAAAAATATCATTGTATAGCAAGGCATAAAAAGTCAAAAAATGTCATAGTATACTAAGACATAAAAAGTCACAATAACGTCATAGTATAGTAAGATATAAAAAGTCATAAAAAAGTCATAGTATAGTAATGCAGAAAAAAGTCATAGTATAGTAAGGCAAAAAAATGTCATTGCATAATAAGGCATCAAAAGTCATAAAAACATCATAGTATAGTAAGGCAAAAAAAACGACATGGTATAGTAGGGCATAAAAAGTCGTAAAAAAGTTATAGTATAGTAAGGCATCAAAAGTCACAAAAATGTCATAGTATAGTTAGGCATAAAAAGCCATAAAAATTCATAAAAAAGTCATAGTATAATGAGGCAAAGAATGTCATGGTATAGTAAGCCATAAAAAGTCATAAAAAAGTCATAGTATAGTAATACAAAAAAACGTCATAGTATAGTAAGGCAAAAAAATGTCATTGCATAATAAGGCATCAAAAGTCATAAAAACGTCATAGTATAGTAAAGCAACAAAACGTCATAGTATAGTAGGGCATAAAAAGTCGTTAAAAAGTTATAGTATATTAAGGCATAAAAAGCCATAAAAATTCATAAAAAAGTCATAGTGTAGTAAGGCAAAAAATGTCATGGTATAGTAAGGCATAAAAAGTCACAAAAATGTCATAGTATAGTAGAGCAAAAAAAGTTATAGTATAGTAAGGCATAAAAAGTCATAAAAAAGTCATATTATAATAAGGCAAAAAATGTCATAGTATAGTTAGGCATAAAAAGTCAAAAAATGTCATAGTATACTAAGCCATAAAAAGTCATAAAAATGTCATAGTATAGTTAGGCATAAAAAGCCATAAAAAGTCATAAGAAAGTCATAGTATAGTAGGGCAAAAAAAATGTCAATGTATAGTAAGCCATAAAAGGTCAAACAAGTCATAGTATAGTAGGGCAAAAAAAACGTCATAGTATAGTAAGGCATAAAAAGTTGTGAAAAAGTCAAAGTATAGTAAGGCAAAAAAACGTCATAGTATGGTAAGGCATAAAAAGTCATAAAAAAGTTATACTATAGTAAGGCAACAAAAATCATAAAAATGTCATAGTATTATTGGACAAAAAAACGTCATAGTATAGTAAGGCATTAAAAGTCATAAAAAAGTTATAGTATAGTAAGAGATAAAAAGTCATAAAAAAGTCATAGTATAGTAAGGCAAAAAAAACGTCATAGTATGGTAAGGCATAAAAAGTCATAAAAAAGTTATACTATAGTAAGGCAACAAAAATCATAAAAATGTCATAGTATTATTGGACAAAAAAACGTCATAGTATAGTAAGGCATTAAAAGTCATAAAAAAGTTATAGTATAGTAAGAGATAAAAAGGCAAAAAAACGTCATAGTATAGTAAGGCAAAAAAAGTCATAGTATAGTAAGGCAAAAAAACGTCATTGTATAGCAAGGCATAAAAAGTCATAAAAAAGTCATAGTATAGTAACCCATAAAAAGTCATAAAAAAGTCATAGTATAGTAACCCATAAAAAGTCATAAAAAAGTCATAGTATAGTAGAGCATAAAAACTTCATTGTATAGCAAGGCATAAAAAGTCATAAAAAACTCATAGTATAGTAAGCCATAAAAGGTCAAAAAAAGTCTTAGTATAGTAAGGCATAAAAAGTCATAAAAAAGTCAAAGTATAGTAAAGCATAAAAACGTCATAGTATAGTAAGGCATAAAAAGTCATAAAAAAGTCATAGTATAGTAAGGCAAAAAAACGTCATAGTATAGTAATGCAAAAAAACGTCGTAGTATAGTAAGGCAAAAAACGTAAATGTATAGCAAGGCATGAAAAGTCATAAAAAAGTCATAGTATAGTAAGGCAAAAAAACGTCATACTATAGTACGGCATAAAAAGTCATAAAAAAGTTATACTATAGTAAGGCATCAAAAATCATAAAAATGTCATAGTATAATTAGGCAAAAAAACGTCATAGTATAGTAAGGCATTGAAAGTCATAAAAAAGTTATAGTATAGTAAGAGATAAAAAGTCATAAAAAAGTCAAAGTATATTAAGGCAAAAAAACGTCATAGTACAGTAAGGCAAAAAATGTCATAGTATGGTAAGGCATAAAAAGTCATAAAAAAGTTATACTATAGTAAGGCATCAAAAATCATAAAAATGTCATAGTATAATTGGGCAAAAAAACGTCATAGTATAGTGAGGCATTAAAAGTCATAAAAAAGTTATAGTATAGTAAGAGATAAAAAGTCATAAAAAAGTCATAGAATAGTAAGGCATAAAAACGTCATAGTATAGTAAGGCAAAAAACGTCATTGTATAGCAAGCCATAAAAAGTCATAAAAAAGTCATAGTATAGTAAGCCGTAAAAAGACATAAAAAATTCATAGTAAAGTAAGGTTAAAAAAAAGTCATAAAAAAGTCATAGTATAGTAAGGCAAAAAAATGTCATAGTATAGTAAAGCAAAAAAACGTCATAGTATAGTAGGGCATTAAAGATCATAAAAAAGTCATATTATAGTAAGGCAAAAAAATGTCATAGTATAGTTAGGCATAAAAAGTCAAAAAATGTCATAATAAAGTAAGGCATTAAAAGTCATAAAAAAGTCATAATATAGTAAGGCAAAAAAATGTCATAGTATACTAAGGCATAAAAAGTCAAAAAAAAGTCATAGTATAGTGAGCCATAAAAAGTAATAAAAAAGTCATAATATAGTAAGGCAGAGAAACGTCATAGTATAGTAAGGCATAAAAAGTCATAAAAAAGTCATAGTATAGTGAGGCAAATGAACGTCATAGTATAGTAGGGCATTAAAAATCATAAAAAAGTCATAGTATAGTAAGGAAAAAAAGGCATAATTTAGTAAGGCATAAAAAGTCAAAACATGTCATAATATATTAAGCCGTAAAAAGTCATAAAAACGTCATAGTATAGTAGAGCATAAAAGGTCATAAAAAAGTTATAGTATAGTAAGGCATCAAAAATCATAAAAATGTCATAGTATAATAAGGCAAAAAAACGTCATAGTATAGTAAGTGATAAAAAGTCATAAAAAAGTTATATTATAGTAAGTGATAAAAAGTCATAAAAAAGTAACATTATAGTAAGGCAAAAAAACGTCATAGTATACTAAGGCAAAAAAATGTCATTATATAGTAAGACATCAAAAGTCATAAAAAAGTCATATTATAGTAGGGCATAAAAACTTCATTGTATAGCAAGGCATAAAAAGTCATAAAAATCTCATAGTATAGTAAGGCAAAAAAACGTCATACTTTATTAAAGCAAAAAAACGTCATACTTTATTAAAGCAAAAAAACGTCATAGTATAGTAGGGCATTAAAAATCATAAAAAAGTCATATTATAGTAAGGAAAAAAAATTTCGTAGTATAGTTAGGCATAAAAAGTCAAAAAATGTCATAATAAAGTAAGGCATAAAAAGAGATAAAAAAGTCATAGTATAATAAGGCAAAAAAATGTCATAGTATACTAAGGCATAAAAAGTCACAAAAACGTCATAGTATAGTGAGCCATAAAAAGTCATAAAAAAGTCATAGTATAGTAAGGCAAAAAAACGTCATAAAAACGTCATAGTATAGTAGGGCATAAAAAGTCAAAAAATGTCATAACAAATTAAGGCATAAAAAGTAATAAAAAAGTCATAGTATAGTAAGGCAAAAAAACGTCATAATTTAGTAGGGCATAAAAGGTCATAAAAAAGTTATAGTATAGTAAGGCATCAAAAATCATGAAGACGTCATAGTATAGTAAGGCAAAAAAACTTCATAGTATAGGAAGGCAAAAAATGTCATAGTATAGTAAGGCAAAAAAACGTCATAGTATAGTTAGGCATAAAAAGTCAAAAAATGTCATAACAAATTAAGGCATAAAAAGTCATAAAAAAAGTCATAGTATAGTAAGCCATAAAAATTCATTAAAAAGTCATAGTATAGTAAGGCAAAAAAACTTCATAGTATAGGAAGGCAAAAAATGTCATAGTATAGTAAGGCAAAAAAACTTCATAGTATAGGAAGGCAAAAAATGTCATAGTATAGTAAGGCAAAAAAACTTCATAGTATAGGAAGGCAAAAAATGTCATAGTATAGTAAGTGATAAAAAGTCATAAAAAAGTTATATTATAGTAAGTGATAAAAAGTCATAAAAAAGTAACATTATAGTAAGGCAAAAAAACGTCATAGTATACTAAGGCAAAAAAATGTCATTATATAGTAAGACATCAAAAGTCATAAAAAAGTCATAATATAGTAAGGCAAAAAAACTTCATAGTATAGGAAGGCAAAAAATGTCATAGTATACTAAGGCAAAAAAATGTCATAGTATAGTAAGGCAAAAAAACGTCATACTTTATTAAAGCAAAAAAACGTCATAGTATAGTAGGGCATTAAAAATCATAAAAAAGTCATATTATAGTAAGGAAAAAAAATTTCGTAGTATAGTTAGGCATAAAAAGTCAAAAAATGTCATAATAAAGTAAGGCATAAAAAGAGATAAAAAAGTCATAGTATAATAAGGCAAAAAAATGTCATAGTATAATAAGGCAAAAAAAGTCATAAAAACGTCATAGTATAGTGAGCCATAAAAAGTCATAAAAAAGTCATAGTATAGTAAGGCAAAAAAACGTCATAAAAACGTCATAGTATAGTAGGGCATAAAAAGTCAAAAAATGTCATAACAAATTAAGGCATAAAAAGTAATAAAAAAGTCATAGTATAGTAAGGCAAAAAAACGTCATAATTTAGTAGGGCATAAAAGGTCATAAAAAAGTTATAGTATAGTAAGGCATCAAAAATCATGAAGACGTCATAGTATAGTAAGGCAAAAAAACTTCATAGTATAGGAAGGCAAAAAATGTCATAGTATAGTAAGGCAAAAAAACGTCATAGTATAGTTAGGCATAAAAAGTCAAAAAATGTCATAACAAATTAAGGCATAAAAAGTCATAAAAAAAGTCATAGTATAGTAAGCCATAAAAATTCATTAAAAAGTCATAGTATAGTAGGGCATAAAAACTTAATTGTATAGCAAGGCATAAAAAGTCATAAAAAACTCATAGTATAGTAAGCCATAAAAAGTCATAAAAAATTCATAGTATAGTAAGGCATAAAAACGTCATAGTATAGTAAGGCATAAAGAGTCATAAAAACGTCATAGTATAGTAAGGCAAAAAAACGTCATAGTATAGTAAGGCAAAAAAACGTCATAGTATAGTAAGGCAAAAAATGTCATGGTATAGTAAGGCATAAAAACGTCCTAGTATAGTAAGGCATAAAAAGTCATAAAAACGTCATAGTATAGTAAGGCAAAAAAACGTCATAGTATAGTAAGGCAAAAAATGTCATGGTATAGTAAGGCAAAAAAACGTCATAGTATAGTAAGGCATAAAAAGTCATAAAAAAGTCATATTATAGTAAGGAAAAAAAATTTCGTAGTATAGTTAGGCATAAAAAGTCAAAAAATGTCATAATAAAGTAAGGCATAAAAAGAGATAAAAAAGTCATAGTATAATAAGGCAAAAAAATGTCATAGTATACTAAGGCATAAAAAGTCACAAAAACGTCATAGTATAGTGAGCCATAAAAAGTCATAAAAAAGTCATAGTATAGTAAGGCAAAAAAACGTCATAAAAACGTCATAGTATAGTAGGGCATAAAAAGTCAAAAAATGTCATAACAAATTAAGGCATAAAAAGTAATAAAAAAGTCATAGTATAGTAAGGCAAAAAAACGTCATAATTTAGTAGGGCATAAAAGGTCATAAAAAAGTCATAGTATAGTAAGGCATCAAAAATCATGAAGACGTCATAGTATAGTAAGGCAAAAAAACTTCATAGTATACGAAGGCAAAAAATGTCATAGTATAGTAAGGCAAAAAAACGTCATAGTATAGTTAGGCATAAAAAGTCAAAAAATGTCATAACAAATTAAGGCATAAAAAGTCATAAAAAAAGTCATAGTATAGTAAGCCATAAAAATTCATTAAAAAGTCATAGTATAGTAGGGCATAAAAACTTAATTGTATAGCAAGGCATAAAAAGTCATAAAAAACTCATAGTATAGTAAGCCATAAAAAGTCATAGAAAATTCATAGTATAGTAAGGCATGAAAACGTCATAGTATAGTAAGGCATAAAAAGTCATAAAAACGTCATAGTATAGTAAGGCAAAAAAACGTCATAGTATAGTAAGGCAAAAAATGTCATGGTATAGTAAGGCATAAAAACGTCATAGTATAGTAAGGCATAAAAAGGCATAAAAACGTCATAGTATAGTAAGGCATAAAAAGTCACAAAAACGTCATTGTATAGTAAAGCATAAAAACATCATTGTATAGCAAGGCATAAAAAGTCATGAAAAAGTCATAGTATAGTAAGGCAAAAGAACGTCATAGTATAGGAAGGCAAAAAATGTCATAGTATAGTAAGCCATAAAAAGTCATATTATAGTAAGGCATAAAAACGTCATTGTATAGCAAGGCGAAAAAACGTCATAGTACAGTAAGGCATAAAAAGTCATAAAAACGTCATAGTATAGTAGGGCATAAAAGGTCATAAAAAAGTTATAGTATAGTAAGGCATCAAAAATCATAAAAATGTCATAGTATAATAAGGCAAAAAAACGTCATAGTATAGTAAGGCAAAAAATGTCATTGTATAGTAAGGCATCAAAAGTCACAAAGTTGTCATAGTATAGTAAGGCAAAAAAACGTAATAGTATAGTAAGGCAAAAAACGTCATAGTATAGTAAGGCAAAAAATGTCATAGTATACTAAGGCAAAAAAATGTCATAGTATAGTAAGGCATAAAAAGTCACAAAAACGTCATAGTATAGTAAAGCATAAAAAGTCATAAAAACGTCATAATATAGTAAGTCAAAATAACATGATAGTATAGTAGGGCATAAAAAGTCACAAAAACGTCATAGTATAGTAAAGCATAAAAAGTCATAAAAACGTCATAATATAGTAAGTCAAAATAACATGATAGTATAGTAGGGCATAAAAAGTCATAAAAAAGTTATAGTATAGTAAGGCATCAAAAATCATAAAAATGTCATAGTATAATAAGGCAAAAAAACGTCATAGTATAGTAAGGCAAAAAATGTAATAGTTTAGTTAAGCATAAAAAGTCAAAAAGTGTCATAATATAGTAAGACATAAAAAGTCATGAAAACGTCATAGTATAGTAAGGCATAAAAACGTCATTGTATACCAAGGCATAAAAAGTCATAAAAAAGTCATAGTATAGTAAGTTATAAAAACGTCATTGTATAGTGAGGCATAAAAGGTCATAAAAAAGTGATAGTATAGTAAGGCAAAAAAATGTCATTGTATTGTATCAAATGTCACAAAGTTGTCATAGTATAGTAAGGCAAAAAAACGTCATAATTTAGTAAGGCATAAAAAGTCAAAACATGTCATGATATATTAAGGCGTAAAAAGTCATAAAAACGTCATAGTATAGTAGGGCATAAAAGGTCATAAAAAAGTTATAGTATAGTAAGGCATCAAAAATCATAAAAATGTCATAGTATAATAAGGCAAAAAAACGTCATAGTATAGTAAGTCATAAAAAGTCATAAAAAGTTATATTATAGTAAGTGATAAAAAGTCATAAAAAAGTAACATTATAATAAGGCCAAAAAACGTCATAGTATGGTAAGGCAAAAAACGTCATAGTATAGTAAGCCATAAAAAGTCATAAAAAAGTCATACTATAGTAAGGCAAAAAAACGTCATTGTATACTAAGGCATAAAAAGTCATAAAAAAGTCATAGTACAGTAAACCATAAAAAGACATAAAAAAGTCATAGTATAGTAAGGCAAAAAAAGTCAAAAAATGTCATAATAAAGTAAGGCATAAAAAGTCATAAAAAAGTCATAGTATAGTGAGGCAAAAAAACGTCATAGTATAGTAAAGCAAAAAAACGTCATAGTATAGTAGGGCATTAAAAATCATAAAAAAGTCATATTATAGTGAGGCAAAAAAACGTCATAGTATAGTAAGGTAAAAAAAAGTCATAAAAAAGTCATAGTATAGTAGGGCATAAAAGGTCATAAAAAAGTTATAGTATAGTAAGGCATCAAAAATCATAAAAATGTCATAGTATAATAAGGCAAAAAAACGTCATAGTATAGTAAGGCAAAAAATGTCATTGTATAGTAAGGCATCAAAAGTCACAAAGTTGTCATAGTATAGTAAGGCAAAAAAAGTCATAAAAACGTCATAGTATAGTAAGGCAAAAAAACGTCAAAAAATGTCATAATAAAGTAAGGCATAAAAAGTCATAAAAAAGTCATAGTATAGTGAGGCAAAAAAACGTCATAGTATAGTAAGGTAAAAAAAAGTCATAAAAAAGTCATAGTATAGTAGGGCATAAAAGGTCATAAAAAAGTTATAGTATAGTAAGGCATCAAAAATCATAAAAATGTCATAGTATAATAAGGCAAAAAAACGTCATAGTATAGTAAGGCAAAAAATGTCATTGTATAGTAAGGCATCAAAAGTCACAAAGTTGTCATAGTATAGTAAGGCAAAAAAACGTAATAGTATAGTAAGGCAAAAAACGTCAAAAAATGTCATAATAAAGTAAGGCATAAAAAGTCATAAAAAAGTCATAGTATAGTGAGGCAAAAAAACGTCATAGTATAGTAAAGCAAAAAAACGTCATAGTATAGTAAGGTAAAAAAAAGTCATAAAAAAGTCATAGTATAGTAAGGCATAAAAGGTCATAAAAAAGTTATAGTATAGTAAGGCATCAAAAATCATAAAAATGTCATAGTATAATAAGGCAAAAAAACATCATAGTATAGTAAGGCAAAAAATGTCATTGTATAGTAAGGCATCAAAAGTCACAAAGTTGTCATAGTATAGTAAGGCAAAAATACGTAATAGTATAGTAAGGCAAAAAACGTCATAGTATAGTAAGGCAAAAAATGTCATAGTATAGTTAGGCATAAAAAGTCAAAAAATGTCATAATATAGTAACGCATAAAAAGTCATAAAAACGTCATACTATAATAAGGCAAAAAAACGTCATAGTATAGTAAGTCATAAAAAGTCATAAAAAGTTATATTATAGTAAGTGATAAAAAGTCATAAAAAAGTAACATTATAGTAAGGCAAAAAACGTCATAGTATAGTAAGGCAAAAAAATGTCATAGCATAGTAAGGCATAAAAACGTCATTGTATAGCAAGGCATAAAAAGTCATAAACAAGTCATACTATTGTAAGCCATAAAAAGTCATAAAAAAGTCAAAGTATAGTAAGGCAAAAAATGTCATAGTATAGTAAGGCAAAAAAAAAATTCACAAAACTTCATAGTCTAATAAGGCAAAAAAGTCACAGTATAGTAAGGTATAAAAAGTCATAGTATAGTAAGACATAAAAAGTCATAGTATAGTAAAGCATAAAAAGTCATATTATAGTAAGGTATAAAAAGTCATACTACAGTAAGGCAAAAAACGTCATACTATAGTAAGGCATAAAAAATCATAGCATAGTAAGGCAAAATAAAAATTCACAAAACCTCATAGTATAGTAAGGCATAAAAAGTCATAGTACAGTAAGGCAAAAAAAAGTCATAGTATAGTAAGCCATAAAAAGTCATAAAAAAAGTCATAGTACAGTAAGGCAAAAAAAGTCACAATATAGTAAGGCAAAAAAAGTCATTTTATAGTATGGTATAAAAAGTCATAGTATAGTAAGGCAAAAGAAGTCATAGTATAATAATGCATGAAAAGTCATATTATAGTATGGTAAAAAAACGCCAAAAAAGTCATAGTATAGTAAGACATAAAAAGTCATAGTATAGTAAGACATGAAAAGTTATAGTAAAGTAAGACATAAAAAGTCATAGTATAATAAGGCATGAAAAGTTATTTTATAGTAAGGCTAAAAAAATTCCCTAAAAAGTCATAGTATAGTAAGGCAAAAAAAAATTCACAAAACTTCATAGTCTAATAAGGCAAAAAAAGTCACAGTATAGTAAGGTATAAAAAGTCATAGTATAGTAAGGCATAAAAAGTCATAGTATAGTAAGGCAAAAAAAGTCATAAAAAAAGTCATAGTACAGTAAGGCAAAAAAAATCACAGTATAGTAAGGCAAAAAAAGTCATTTTATAGTAAGGTATAAAAAGTCATAGTATAGTAAGGCAAAAGAAGTCATAGTATAGTAAGACATGAAAAGTTATAGTAAAGTAAGACATAAAAAGTCATAGTATAATAAGGCATGAAAAGTCATATTATAGTATGGTAAAAAAACGCCAAAAAAGTCATAGTATAGTAAGACATAAAAAGTCATAATATAGTAAGACATGAAAAGTTATAAAAAAAGTCATAGTACAGTAAGGCAAAAAAAAGTCACAGTATAGTAAGGTATAAAAAGTCATAGTATAGTAAGGCAAAAAAAGTCATAGTATAGTAAGCCATAAAAAGTCATAAAAAAAAGTCATAGTACAGTAAGGCAAAAAAAGTCACAGTATAGTAAGGCAAAAAAAGTCATTTTATAGTAAGGTAAAAAATGTCATAGTATAGTAAGGCAAAAAAACGTCATAGTATAGTAAAGCAAAAAAACGTCATAGTATACTAAGGCATAAAAAGTCACAAAAACGTCATAGTATAGTGAGCCATAAAAAGTCATAAAAAACTCATAGTATAGTAAAGCAAAAAAACGTCATAGTATACTAAGGCATAAAAAGTCACAAAAACGTCATAGTATAGTGAGCCATAAAAAGTCATAAAAAGTCATAGAATAGTAAGGCAAAAAAACGTCATAGTATAATGAGGCAAAAAACGTCATAGTATAGTAAGGCAAAAAATGTCATAGTATATTAAGCCATAAAAAGTCATAAAAAAGTCATAGTATAATAAGGCAAAAATGTCATAGTATACTAAGGCATAAAAAGTCACAAAAGCGTCATAGTATAGTGAGCCATAAAAAGTGATAAAAAAGTCATAGTATAGTAAGGCAAAAAAACGTCATAGTATAGGAAGGCAAAAAAACGTAATTTTATAGCAAGGCATAAAAAGTCATAAAAAAGTCATAGTATAGTAAGCCATAAAAAATCATAAAAAATTCATAGTATGGTAAGGCAAAAAAACGTCATAGTATAGTAAGGCAAAAAATGTCATAGTATAGTAAGGCAAAAAAACATCATAGTATAGTAAGGCAAAAAACGTCATAGTATAGTAAGGCAAAAAATTTCATAGTATAGTAAGGCAAAAAAACGTCATAGTATAGTAAAGCAAAAAAACGTCATAGTATACCAAGGCATAAAAAGTCACAAAAACGTCATAGTATAGTGAGTCATAAAAAGTCATAAAAAAGTCATAGTATAGTAAAGCAAAAAAACGTCATAGTATAGTAAGGCATAAAAAGTCACAAAAACGTCATAGTATAGTGAGCCATAAAAAGTGATAAAAAAGTAATAGTATAGTAAGGCAAAAAAACGTCATAGTATACTAAGGCATAAAAAGTCACAAAAACGTCATAGTATATTAAGCCATAAAAAGTCATAAAAAATCATAGTATAATAAGGCAAAAAAATGTCATAGTATACTAAGGCATAAAAAGTCACAAAAGCGTCATAGTATAGTGAGCCATAAAAAGTGATAAAAAAGTAATAGTATAGTAAGGCAAAAAAACGTCATAGTATAGGAAGGCTAAAAAACGTCATAGTATAGGAAGGCAAAAAAACGTCATAATATAGTAAGGCATGAAAAGTCATAAAAATGTCATAGTATAGTAAGGCAAAAAAAAGTAATAGCATAGTAAGGTAAAAAAATGTCATGGTATACTAAGGTATAAAAAGTCATAAAAAAGTCATAGTATAGTAAGTCATAAAAAAGTCATAGTATAGTAAGGCATAAAAACGTCATTGTATAGCAAGGCATAAAAAGTCATAAAAAAGTCATAGTATAGTAAGCCATAAAAAGTCATAAAAAATGTCATAGTATAGTAAGGCAAAACAACGTCATAGTATAGTAAGGCATAAAAACATCATTGTATAGCAAGGCATAAAAAGTCATAAAAAAGTTATACTATAGTAAGGCATTAAAAGTCATAAAAAGGTCATATTATAGTAAGGCAAAAAAATGTCATAGTATAGTTAGGCATAAAAAGTCAAAAAATGTCATAATATAGTAAGGCATAAAAAGTCATAAAAAGTCATAGTATGGTAAGGCATAAAAAGTCATAAAATGTCATAATATAGTAAGGCATAAAAAGTCATAAAAAGTCATAGTATGGTAAGGCATAAAAAGTCATAAAAAAGTCATAGTATAGTAAGCCATAAAAGGTCATAAAAAGTCATAGTATCGTAAGGCAAAAAAATGTCATAGTATACTAAGGCATAAAAAGTCACAAAAACGTCCTAGTATACTGAGGCATAAAAACATCATAGTATAGTAAGCCATAAAAAGTCATAAAAAATGTCATAGTATAGTAAGGCAAAACAACGTCATCGTATAGTAAGCCATAAAAAGTCATAAGAAAGTCATAGTATATTAAGGCATAAAAAGTCACAAAAACGTCATAGTATAGTAAGCCATAAAAAGTCATAAAAAAGTCATAGTATAGTAAGCCATAAAAAGTCATAAAAAATGTCATAGTATAGTAGGGCATTAAAAGTCATAAAAAGGTCATATCATAGTAAGGCAAAAAAATGTCACAGTATAGTTAGGCATAAAAAGTCAAAAAATGTCATAATATAGTAAGGCATAAAAAGTCATAAAAAAGTCATACTATAGTAAGCCATAAAAAGTCATAAAAAATGTCATAGTGTACTAATGCCTAAAAAGTCACAAAAACGTCATAGTATAGTAAGGCATAAAAACGTCATTGTATAGCACGGCATAAAAAGTCATAAAAAAGTCATAGTATAGTCAGGCAAAAAAACGTCATAGCATAGTAAGGTATAAAAAGTCACAAAAGCGTCATAGTATAGTAAGGCATAAAAACGTCATTGTATAGCAAGGCATAAAAAGTCATAAAAAGTCATAGTACAGTAAGGCAAAAAAAGTCACAGTATAGAAAGGCAAAAAAAGTCATTTTATAGTAAGGTATAAAAAGTCATAGTACAGTAAGGTATAAAAAGTCATAGTATAGTAAGACATAAAAAGTCATAGTATAGTAAAGCATAAAAAGTCATATTATAGTAAGGTATAAAAAGTCATACTACAGTAAGGCAAAAAACGTCATAGTATAGTAAGGCATAAAAAATCATAGCATAGTAAGGCAAAATAAAAATTCACAAAACCTCATAGTATAGTAAGGCATGAAAAGTCATAGTACAGTAAGGCAAAAAAAGTCATAGTATAGTAAGCCATAAAAAGTCATAAAAAAAGTCATAGTACAGTAAGGCAAAAAAAGTCACAGTATAGTAAGGCAAAAAAAGTCATTTTATAGTAAGGTATAAAAAGTCATAGTATAGTAAGGCAAAAGAAGTCATAGTATAATAATGCATGAAAAGTCATATTATAGTATGGTAAAAAAAACGCCAAAAAAGTCATAGTATAGTAAGACATAAAAAGTCATATTATAATAAGGCATGAAAAGTTATATTATAGTAAGGCTAAAAAATTTCCCTAAAAAGTCATAGTATAGTAAGGCAAAAAAAATGACACCAAATATCATAGTATAATAAGGCATAAAAAAATCATAGTATAGTAAGGCAAAAAAAAATTCACAAAACTTCATAGTCTAATAAGGCAAAAAAAAGTCACAGTATAGTAAGGTATAAAAAGTCATAGTATAGTAAGGCATAAAAAGTCATAGTATAGTAAGGCAAAAAAAGTCATAAAAAAGGTCATAGTACAGTAAGGCAAAAAAAGTCACAGTATAGTAAGGCAAAAAAAGTCATTTTATAGTAAGGTATAAAAAGTCATAGTATAGTAAGGCAAAAGAAGTCATAGTATAGTAAGACATGAAAAGTTATAGTAAAGTAAGACATAAAAAGTCATAGTATAATAAGGCATGAAAAGTCATATTATAGTATGGTAAAAAAACGCCAAAAAAGTCATAGTATAGTAAGACATAAAAAGTCATAGTATAGTTAGACATGAAAAGTTATAAAAAAAGTCATAGTACAGTAAGGCAAAAAAAAGTCACAGTATAGTAAGGTATAAAAAGTCATAGTATAGTAAGGCAAAAGAAGTCATAGTATAATAAGGCATGAAAAGTCATATTATAGTATGGTAAAAAAACGCCAAAAAAGTCATAGTATAGTAAGACATAAAAAGTCATAGTATAGTAAGACATGAAAAGTTATAGTAAAGTAAGACATAAAAAGTCATAGTATAATAAGGCATGAAAAGTTATATTATAGTAAGGCTAAAAAAATTCCCTAAAAAGTCATAGTATAGTAAGGCAAAAAAAATGACACCAAATATCATAGTATAATAAGGCATAAAAAATCATAGTATAGTAAGGCAAAAAAAAATTCACAAAACTTCATAGTCTAATAAGGCAAAAAAAAGTCACAGTATAGTAAGGTATAAAAAGTCATAGTATAGTAAGGCATAAAAAGTCATAGTATAGTAAGGCAAAAAAAGTCATAAAAAAGGTCATAGTACAGTAAGGCAAAAAAAGTCACAGTATAGTAAGGCAAAAAAAGTCATTTTATAGTAAGGTATAAAAAGTCATAGTATAGTAAGGCAAAAGAAGTCATAGTATAGTAAGACATGAAAAGTTATAGTAAAGTAAGACATAAAAAGTCATAGTATATTAAGGCATAAAAAGTCATATTATAGTATGGTAAAAAAACGCCAAAAAAGTCATAGTATAGTAAGACATAAAAAGTCATAGTATAGTAAGACATGAAAAGTTATAAAAAAAGTCATAGTACAGTAAGGCAAAAAAAAGTCACAGTATAGTAAGGTATAAAAAGTAATAGTATAGTAAGGTATAAAAAGTCATATTATAGTAAGGCAAAAAAAATGCCACAAAACGTCATACTACAATGAGGCAAAAAAAGTGATACTATAGTAAGGCATAATAAGTCATAGTATAATCAGGCATAAAAAGTCATAGTATAGTAAGGCAAAAAAAATGCCACAAAACGTCATACTATAATAAGGCATAAAAAATCATAGTATAGTAAGACATGAAAAGTTATAGTAAAGTAAGACATAAAAAGTCATAGTATAATAAGGCATGAAAAGTTATATTATAGTAAGGCTAAAAAAATTCCCTAAAAAGTCATAGTATAGTAAGGCAAAAAAAATGACACCAAATATCATAGTATAATAAGGCATAAAAAATCATAGTATAGTAAGGCAAAAAAAAATTCACAAAACTTCATAGTCTAATAAGGCAAAAAAAGTCACAGTATAGTAAGGCAAAAAAAGTCATTTTATAGTAAGGTATAAAAAGTCATAGTATAGTAAGGCAAAAGAAGTCATAGTATAGTAAGACATGAAAAGTTATAGTAAAGTAAGACATAAAAAGTTATAGTATAATAAGGCATGAAAAGTCATATTATAGTATGGTAAAAAAACGCCAAAAAAGTCATAGTATAGTAAGACATAAAAAGTCATAGTATAGTAAGACATGAAAAGTTATAAAAAAAGTCATAGTACAGTAAGGCAAAAAAAAGTCACAGTATAGTAAGGCAAAAAAAGTCATTTTATAGTAAGGTATAAAAAGTCATAGTATAGTAAGGCAAAAGAAGTCATAGTATAATAAGGCATGAAAAGTCATATTATAGTATGGTAAAAAAAACGCCAAAAAAGTCATAGTATAGTAAGACATAAAAAGTCATAGTATAGTAAGACATGAAAAGTTATAGTAAAGTAAGACATAAAAAGTCATAGTATAATAAGGCATGAAAAGTTATATTATAGTAAGGCTAAAAAAATTCCCTAAAAAGTCATAGTATAGTAAGGCAAAAAAAATGACACCAAATATCATAGTCTAATAAGGCAAAAAAAGTCACAGTATAGTAGGGTATAAAAAGTCATACTACAGCAAGGCAAAAAAAGTCATAGTATAGTAAGGCAAAAAAAAAGCCAAAAAACGTCATAGTAAGGTAGGATATAAAAAGTCATAGTAGAGTAAGGCATAAAAAATGATAGCATATTAAGGCAAAAAAAAAAATCACAAAACCTCATAGTATAGTAAGGTATAAAAAGTCATAGTATATTAAGGCATAAAAAGTCATAGTACAGTAAGGCAAAAAAAGTCATAGTATTGTAAGGTATAAAAAGTAATAGTATAGTAAGGTATAAAAAGTCATATTATAGTAAGGCAAAAAAAATGCCACAAAACGTCATACTACAATGAGGCAAAAAAAGTGATACTATAGTAAGGCATAATAAGTCATAGTATAATCAGGCATAAAAAGTCATAGTATAGTAAGGCAAAAAAAATGCCACAAAACGTCATACTATAATAAGGCATAAGTCATAGTATAATCAGGCAAAAAAAAAGCCACAAAACTCATTAGTACAGTAAGGCAAAAAAATGCCACAAAACTTCATAGTATATAGAGGCAAAAAAGTCACAGCATAGTAAGGTATAAAAAGTCATAGTATAATAAGGCATAATAAATCATAGTATAGTCAGGCAAAAAAAACGCCAAAAAACGTCATAGTATAGTAAGGCATAAAAAAATCATAGTATAGTAAGGCAAAAAAAATTTCACAAAACTTCATAGTCTAATAAGGCAAAAAAAGTCACAGTATAGTAAGGTATAAAAAGTCATAATACAGTAAGGCAAAAAAAAGTCCTAGTATTGTAAGGCATAAAAAGTCATCGTATAGTAAGGCATAAAAAGTCATAAAAATAACATAACAAAATACGGTTTGAAAAGTTATAAATTTCACAGTATAATAAGGCATAAAAACAACAAAACAACACAGTAGAGTAAGGTATGAAATGTCATAAAAATGTCATGGTATTCTATTTCATAAAAAGTCATAAAAAAGTCATAGAATATTATGGTATAAAAAGTAAACAATTGTGTAGTAAGGCTTAAAAAGACATAAAAAAGTCACAGTATAGCAAGGCAGAAAACTGACATACTATACTCAGGTATGAAAAGTCATAAAAACAACATAGTATAGCAAGGCATAAAAAGTCGTAAAAACGTCATTGTATCATAAGGAATAATAAGTCATAAAAACAAAATAGTTTTCCTAGGTATAAAAAGTAACAAAAATGACATAGTATAGTAAGGTATGAAAAGTCATACAATGTCATAGTCTCATAAAGCATACAAACGATATAGTATAGTAAGGTATAAAAATACAGCTTCCAGTCCAGATGATGTTGCAATGGGTGCGTGGATGAATCAGAGTCTTGAAGTCTGAAGGCGTAGCGAGTGGGTAGGACGGTTTCCCAGCGATTGCTGACACTTCTTCCAGCATCCACGTCTCAGCCACCATCTCTGCTATGTCCAGTTTTCCCCCAGGAGTGAGCTGGCCTTTATGACGATCTTGTTCCGTCTGTCTGTGTTTTTGGCTATGATATTTCTGTCCCAGCACACAACAGCATAAAGGATGGCACCACAGACTAATAGAAAGCAGCAGCAGCAGCAGCAGCAGCTGTACTCTCACTCAGAAAGACCTCAGCCTCCACATGAAGCATAGCCGGCCCTGGCCCTTCCTGTACAGCATGACCTCGTTCAAGGCCAGTTTGGCTCCAGCTGCTGGAGGTGTTCCCCCCTCCCCTCATTGGCTGAGCCCTAGACCCAGATTGGAGCACCACTTGGTCTAGTCAAGGTGATGCAATTTGAGGACAAAAATTATAAAGCCTTCAGCTCACCGGCACAGCTCTCCCCAGTGTTGTTGAGCTTATGTAAATTATTGAATGAAGTCTGTAAACTTTGCGAATTTGTGTGGATGTACTTGTTGAACTAAATGGGGACTGGGCGTAGATTAAATAACAACTGATCTCACACACAAACAGAATTCCTTTTGTTTAGACTTACCAGGAACAGGGATGCTGTTGGACTGTTTTCTGGTTCATTATTAAGACTTTTATTAAGTAATTGATTTCCTTTGCACATCTTGTTGTAACTGTTGTTTATCTAGCGTCCTCTTTTGGTTTTAGTTGGTTCTGTCTTAAACATCCATTTGCCCTGTTTCCCCTTTTAGTTTGTCTCATTTATTATGTCTACAGCTTCTTCGAAACAAATAACTTTGCTTGACCAACTTTATCACATTTTTTTTATCATGTGGTTGCTTCCTTTTTCCCCCAAACGAGCTGGGTGGCAACATTAAGTCATACTACAACAGGTCATTTTATAATAAGTATAGACATCTTGTCTTCAAGACAACTGTAGACCACACCAAACTCCCTCAGTAGGTGGGCGGAGGCATATTGTAGTTTAGTAAGACATATTAGGTCATAGTATGGTGAGTCAGGAAGAAGATGCTGATTGGATGTGAAATCAGGCAAACATGATGTTTTTGACAAACTTTATTTATGACAAACTTTAAAAGCTAAATTAAACATCATCATCACACAGACACATGAAATCTGTTGCTTAATCCACAATGAATTGTAGTTCATCACTGTTTTGATGGTGGAGTATCATCTCTGGGCGGACTGAAGGAGTCAATCTCTTTGACAATCCTTTCAGCAATGGCTCTCCTGTTGGCAGCAACGATTCTCCGGGACATCAGGTCCACCACTCCTCCTGAACACAGATACAGTTAGCAGACTGCCATAATACCAAAATCTAGATCTGACTCTTCAGGATCATTACTGAACATCTTTACCTTCCACATCCATCAGGACTCCTCCGGCCTCGGAGACGATCAACGAGCCAGCAGCAACGTCCCAAATATGGATCCCGATCTCATAATACGCTTCCACACAACCTGACGCAACCAGACACATGTTGATTGCTGCACTTCCTGCACCACGCACGCTGGAAACATACATATAGTGTTAATGCATGCATATTACAAAATCATTTGTATGAATACAAAAGTAAGTATCAGGACCACTACCCATGTACAGGGATGCAAAGGATGTTTCTGAGACTGGAGAAGATTTTGTCAACAGCTTCAGGTTCTCTGCTGGATCCAAACTCTGTGGCGATAATTGACTGTTTGATGTCTGACAAACAAAAAGAATCACTGTTCAAAGGTCAGATCTTTGTTCTCTGATTAGATCAGAGCACCGTGATATTATTGCGCTTTATATTCAGAGATCAATACTTTAACCAGAGTAATTTGTCTAGTTCAAATGTATTTCTGCAATATTCTCCTTCATATTCAGATCTTTTTACACCAACAGGCGTGATCACATTTGCACCACTCTGTTGTTGCCTTTGAGCAGTGGATTTAAATTAAATTGGATTTACTGAGAATGATGGTCGCGAGCCCTGACATGTTGTTGATGAGTAAATATTTTTTGTTGGTTAACTGATTACAGACCTTCCTGATCAGAAACCTTCAATGGCTCTCCGTTACAAAACGCTCCCTTGCCCCTCCTGGCTGTAAACATCTTGTCTTCAAGACAACTGTAGACCACACCAAACTCACTCTGTGGGGGGGCGGAGACATATTGTAGTGTAGTAAGACATAGTATAGTAGGTCATACCAAGTCATGGTATATTAAGTCAGTTGAACTCTGACCTGTTTGTTGACAGAGAAACCAATGGAAACAGCAACAAAAGGAAACCTGTTAGAGACATTAAAGTTATTAATGGGAGTTATTAAAGGTCATTGTGATCTAATTATTAACATGGACTGTGGCTTCATTATAAAGTCTCCAGTGTGTGCTGGGGATTATTGAACAGCGACAGCGTTCTCTATTCAGTGTTTTAAATGTCATATTCAAAACTAAACTCTGTTCACCCTTGTGAGTTTGAGGTGAAATAGATATGCAATGATCTGCTGGCTGGTGGGAGCATCAGAGGGACAGAGACAGGGACATGCTGACGTCTTTAAACTGTAATGACAGTTTTCATTTAATGTTGAGACAGTTAAAACAAGATGAAGTCACTTCTAGTGAACTGAAGTGATGGTGTCAGTGTGTGTTTGATAAGAACTGTTATGATAATGATTATGATGATGATTTCAGTGTGTTTCACTGAGAAAGTGTTGAATTAAATAACTTACGCATGAACAAAGTTGGTGGTCCCATCGATGGGGTCGATGATCCATGTGGGACTGTCTGTGAGGTCACAAGCTTCACCTGCAGCCACTGATTCCTCCCCTATGAACCTGACACACACATCACCTGATCGCTGTATAAACACACACCTCCTCACGTTGCCTCAGTCTGTGAAAAGCTGAGTTTGTTCCACTCAAGACAAGAACAGTGCTGCTGATAATTCCGATCATGATTTGGGATTATACAGATTATGATCACAAAATACTATACATGGGAGATTGCTGTGATTCTGAATGACTCAGGTGATCGTTCTGAGGGTTCGGCTGGTTTCAGAACAGGAGAAAATATCGACTCCAACCTTTGATCAACACTTTGAAGATTTCACCAAAGTTACAAAAGTTCAGAAAAACAATCAGAAAACCGAGAATATAACATGTTAATAATTTACACATTTATATTGACATGTATCAGTTTGATTTCTATATGAGCTGTTGTGTATTTCTCCGTTCTCTTTTTCAATTTGTTGCCAAGCCGTATCTTCAGAGTCAGAACCATGTCACATGACTTGAGAGATTTTTCCAGACTGACCATCTTAGAACTGCTTCATACTTTATGTAAATAATGTCAATGTGGCCGAGATCTAGTGCAGAATGTTCACAAGGCTTTAAATGGCTTGTGCTCCTAAGAAACGAGTGTCACTAAACATTTCCATAAATCACTACTTATCATGCCACATGCTTGAAGTTCTCATCCATCCATCCCTCCATCCATCTTCTATTAATCCCTCCATCTTCCATCCCACCATCTTCCATCCCTCCATCCATCCCTCCATCTTCCATCCCTCCATCCATCCCTCCATCTTCTATTAATCCCTCCATCTTCCATCCCTCCATCCATCCCTCCATCTTCCATCCATCCATCACTCCCTCCCTCCATCCGTCCCAAAGAAGCAGCTTCTCCGAGCTCCCACCGTCTCTAAGGCTGAGCCCATTCAAGTTCAAATGAGGCAGGCTGCCCCCCCCCCCGGAGCTCCTTCCAGAACCACATCCACCTTCCCTTTAGCCGCTTCCCTCTGACCCTCTCATCCTCCGGGGAGAACCCCAACACAGAGGCGCTCAGCCGGGGGCTTGTAAGTATCCCCACACCCGCCCAGCGCCTCGAACCCTGGGTAACTCTGGCCCAATCCCCTGTCCAGGAGTTTGTCTCCAGAGCCAGTGCTGTGCGTGGAGGTGAGCCCAACTATATTTAGATGGTATCGCTCTACCTACCACACAAACTACAGCTCCTTCCCAACCAGGGAAATCACATTTCACGTAGCTAGAGGCTAATCTACCGAGTCCCCCGACCCGGCCTGCCCCCGGCATCCCTCACACCCGACTCCATGCCTGTCCCTGCAGCTGGTGGGCCCTCAGGGAGGTGCCCAACCAGGCCCCATGAGGGATTGTTGTACACTATTAAATGTCTTTAACTTCTAAAATGGTCTATTTGACAAATTATTCTTTTGTGTTTTGGAGCCCACTACATCTTCTCACTGATCCACACCAGATCTTTTATATATATAACTTAAGTAATAAATATATAAATCTATATAACTAATGTTATAGTCCTATCTATAGTCCTAGGTGCGTAAAGAAATGAAAATGAGTGATTCATGAGGCGTTGAAAATGTAAAAAAAAGATTTACATCAAGTATGAAGCAAAAGCAAGATGATTGGTCGGGAGGACTCGGTAGCCTGTATTGATCTATGAAGCTGATTCATTATCAGTCACGCACATGCTGAGGGAGGCGGAGCTTCCTACCTGTGTGTGGGGAATTTCTCCTTCACTGATTGGATGATGAGTTGCTCGACCTTCTGGTCAGTTTGTGTCACCAAGTCGACTGACGAACTCTTAGTCATGACCTTCATGTCGTCACGCAGAGCGTCACGCACCACCTGATAAACACAGATCAATACTCCTGATCAACACACATGATCAATACACCCGATTAATGTATCACCTTATCATTACATGAATCAATCAATCACCTGATTAATACACAAAACAATATGCCTAATCAACTCATATATGATACAGGGTGGACGATGACAACATAATCACACTTTTAGCAATATTCAGTATTCAATAATCGATTTTTCATATTCAGTACTACTTGATTAATGACAGTTTGCAGACAGATGTTGTTCCAGTCTTATTCAGGACAAAGAACCTGAAGCTCAGATCCTTTGATTATGGGTTAGGGTTATGATACCTATTTCATGTGACAGTCGCAGGATGGAACCTGTGGGCTTTCAGTGACCTGACGCAGTCGTCGTTGCCTGAACTGAAGTCTCCTGTGCTGGATGTAGTCATCCACCACAACTTCCTCAAACCTGTCTGAATCCTCCCCCCTGTGAACCGGCTGCACTCTCACCCCCTCAGCTCTGTTCTTGGCATGTTCTTAGCCACGTTGCTCCATCTGACCTGAACACTGCGTGCTGATTAGCTATGGGATTTTATTGGTTTGTGTTCAAGAGCAGCACTGACACTCCTTTCCTGTCTGTAGCTGTTACTGTTTGATCAAAGGAGGCTTTTAATCTGAAATCTGTGTTTTCTGGAACACACTGGAAAAAACTCTCTCTCACACACACACACACACACACACAATTAACTGACCTCTCCAGCTTTTCGTGCAATGGCGACGGCGTAGTCCATGGCGTTCTGCCAGAGGTCAGCCATGTTGGAGAAGAAGCTCCTTATACAGAGAGAAGTCAGGGAGATTAAACACACACACACACACACACACACACACACACCTTTTTATATTTTACATTTTGAAGAAATGTACCTTTATCTACAGAACTCCCACACCTTCTTAAACTTCAAATTCCAGGACTTTCAAAAGGTTAATGAGTTTTTATAGTGAAGCAAATGATAATTAAAAAGACAAAATGAACTTTTCAGTAGTGTTACACTGATTCAGACTGTGTTGTCTCCAGTTCTGTCACAGAAACAGATAAAGACCCATTTCTATGTCTATTTTCAAAACGTATCAAGGTCTTAATTTTTTTCTCTAATTCACAAACTTTCAAGAAGGTTTTCAAACCGTATTTATGATGCAGAAACATTTTTTAAAACCAACCCTTTAATAAATCGGAGCTTAAATATGAAAATAAAAAAAAAGGACATTAGAATCCGGCAGTGACAGCAGGTGACCGCTGGAGGGCGCAGCTGACTGCTGTCAGCAGCCTCTACAACTTTTTATCATCATTTGTTTTATTAATCAATATTGAATATTGATTAGCAGATTGGCAATAAGCCGTATTAACAGACACTAGGTGATGACGTGTCAAAAAGACGTAAACCCGGCGTGCTGTGGCACAGTTGTCTTTCTAAACGAAGAGGCCTTAAAACAGCAGATTTGTGAACGTAGTCTGGTACCGGATGTCAACGTCAGTTAGCGCCGTTAAACTCGTGAGTTAAAGACGGAGGAGCGGCCGCTTCCACTGGAACAAACGTCGTTCAACGATACTAAAACACAACAACGTTCAACGTTAATCTCACCTGCTAAAGTTCACCTGAGCTCGGTCTGATGACTATCCGCTGCTGCTGCGGGTCAGCGGCTTCGCCCACTTCCGGGTTTCTTCTTCTTCTTTGGATCAGAGCTGCAGCACAGCGGCCCCTGCAGGTGATTCAGTAGAACTACTTCTCTCTGCAACAAACCTGTCCCAGACTGCTGAGGCTCCTCCTCCTCATTTCACAGACCCCACCCACACCCACCACTCGTGATTACTGTCATCTGATTAATCAGAAGAGATAAAAAATGTTATTGATTCATACAACAGATGTACATTTTACTTTATTTCATTAAACGTCAGAGAAAGTCCAGAACAAATTTCACACTGGGGACCATCAGAAACCTGGTCTGTAGAGATCTGTTCAGGTCCAGGATCAGAAACCTGTTCACACGTTCCTGTCGGTTTGATACAGACTGGAATAAAACTGTGACTCAGACCTTTAATCAGAAGAATGTTCAGAATGGAACATTTAAAAAACAAATAACACATTCAGTCTGGTTCGTTTGCACAGTTACACGATACCTTTATCTCAGTTTATCTCAGTTTTACTCAGTTTATCTCCCTCTGTGTGTCTGTGTTACTGTGTGTGTGTGTGTGTGTGTGTGTGTGTTACTGCGTGCCTATGACTGTGGTTTGTAAAAATGTGTCAAAGTCTACAGACAGAGAAATTAAATGGCAGAGATGATGATGATGATGAACAGCCTTCATTGAACGCAGAACTGAACGAATCAGTTTACAAATGATGAACGTGAATGTGAGCAGTGAACGCCACTCATGTTTTACAACAGTTTTACAGCATGTCGCTTGACGTCTCCATAGACACAGCCCAGCATGGCTAGTGCTAGCGGTACAGACGATCTACTACTGCTGAAACCAGTTTGTTTGAGCATTTGAAGCAGTTTTATGAACATTGAGACTCAGACATATTATATTTATATACGGTTAACCCTAACCCTAATCCCAACACTGACATTAAACATTGTTTTCACACAGTATAAACTGAATATCTGCCTGGTTTTAACATGAATGTTTACATTGAAAGAACTACTGCTAAAATTAGCAAACTAGTATTAGTATGCTAACATTAGCATGCTAACATCTGAAAGTATGTATACTGTGTATATCTGGTCTCTTTAATCATAACATGAACTAAAATACATTCCACATAAAAAGGTACCTCAAAGTACATAACCTAATGCTAATGATGTTATGCTAAGCTTAATGATAAACCAATGGTGGTTA
This sequence comes from Seriola aureovittata, assembly GCF_021018895.1. NCBI lineage: Eukaryota > Metazoa > Chordata > Actinopteri > Carangiformes > Carangidae > Seriola > Seriola aureovittata. The sequence goes on along the minus strand of NC_079375.1, from coordinate 27,432,922 downwards.
GGTTAGTGTTGAATAATTATGTTTTTTTTTAGTCGTTTCTACAGTGAAGAACAGAAGCAACAGAAGAAGAAGAGACGTGATGATGTCACAGTTCTAAGGTTTTATTTGTGGTTTTAAATCAGAAACACCTCCATCACACTTTCTGTCAGCTGACCTACACGCTGTTCACACCTGTCACTCCACAGATACACCTGCAGGGATCCTCATCGTCACGGCGACAGGGAAACACCTGGATCACCTGGGCAATGTTTTTGGCCACAGCAGAGGAGCTGGCAGCGATGACTCTCCTGGACATCATATCAAACTCTGAGCCTGAGGACACACACACTGACCAATCAGAGAGGGCCACATAGGTGAGGTATGACATCACAGGTACACACAGGTCAGAGGTGACATTGCATGTCAGATACAGACCATCCGTATCCATGACAACGCCTCCAGCTTCCTGGACAATGATGGTGGACGCGGCGATGTCCCAGCAGTGCATCCCAATGTGATAGTAGGCGTCTGCTCCACCTGTCGCCACCTGACACATGTCGACCGCGGCTGTGCCCAACGCACGGACCCTGAAACACGGCAAGTACATAAAAAGAAAATGTCAAACCTAGCCCATCTGGCAGACACATACAAACAACATGAGCTGTGAGAATAAAGACAGCACAGATCCATGACTTCAGAAAACAGCTGTGTTTGATGTTGATGATAATGATGATGATGATGATGATGATGATGTAAGAACCTGCTCAGTACATCCTGATGGGAGCTGTTTGTTCATTGGTGGAACCTCTTTGATCGTAGAACTCAGAAGAAGCTGTAAAATGCTGAGAGGCTGAACTGTGTCAGATTCATTACCAGTGTTACAGGTAAGTGTTTTAATGACTACACCTAATGTAACTTATTACCTTTAATTACTTTTCAGTATCATTCATTCAGTCTGATGGTTTTCTGTAAAACCCCATGACGTCTCCATGTTCATGTTCCATGAAAAAACACCTGTCACCTGTCACTTATCATTTGTTACCAGTCACCTGCTCCAGCTGTCATATGACCTGCAGTGAAACCACCTGACACAAAGAGAGACAGGTGGGGGCGGAGCCTATTCTTACCCATGCACAGGTAGTTTCAGCAGTCTGAAGATGTTGGAGGTCATGGTAGACAGAGAGAGGTCATCACGCTCCGCCCCTATCTCCGTCACCACCACACACCTGCTGATGTCTGATTGGATGAGACAGAACAGTCATTGTAAATCCACCTTAAAACCAATATTACATTACATTAACAACAACACCACCTGAACATTTCAACACTCACAGAACAACACCCATACCACCTTAACTCTCACACTACCTAAAGTGTTTTTTCAACATATCAACAGATGAACACATTGATGTGATGTCACCTTCCTGTCCAGAGGCGTGCAGCGGTTCTCCATTCAGAAAGGCTCCTCTTCCTCTCTGAGCATAGAAGAGTTTGTCCTCCACACAGCTGTACACAATCCCAAACTCTGTCTGACAACAACAACAACAACAACATGTAAGACACTTCCTGTCTGACCCCTCTGACCTCAGACTGACAGGTGAGTTTACCTGCTTGTTGACTGTGAAGGCAATGGAGATGGCCACGAATGGAAACCTGTCAGGAGAACACATCAGGTTGTGATTACATATCTATATAACTGTGGTTCTATGAGCTGTAACTATGGTTCTATAAACTGTAAATGTGGTTCTATGTGCTGTATCTGCAGTTCTGTGAGTTGCAACTGTGGTTCTATAAACTGTAAATATGGTTCTATGAATTGTAACTGGGTTCTATGAGTAGCAAATGTAGTTCTATGAGCTATAACTACAGTTCAAACTACAGTTCTAAGATTTGTATCAACATTTACACTTCCTTTAGTGCTTTCAAACCATTAGTCTAACAGCACTTCAGGCAACAGAATTCCTTGAATGCACTCTTTTATTGTGAAACATCAGCAGGGTGTGTTGATTAACAAAAACATGAATCAATGAGAACACATGAAACTGTGAGGTCATGACATCACAGTGTGGGAGGAGCCTCTCACCTGTGGACGAAGTTAACAGTCCCGTCGATGGGGTCGATGATCCAGGTGGGAGAGTCCGTGAGCTCCAGACGCTCACCTGCAGCCACAGACTCCTCCCCAATGAACCTGAGGGTCAAAGGTCAAGCAGCAGAATTATTTACCTGCTGACTTCCTGTCTCTGATACTGCTGTCCAATCAGAAACACTTTAATTGAAAAGACAATTCCACATATTTATTGGTCATGTCACATCATGAACCTGTGCGTTATAGACCAGAATGAATTAGAACCTGTGTGATAGAGCAGAATGAACTAGAACTTGTGTTATAGAACAGAATGAACTAGAACTTGTGTTATAGAACAGAATGGATTAGAACCTGTGTTGTAGAACAGAATGAATTAGAACCTGTGTTATAGAGCAGAATGAACTAGAACTTGCGTTATAGACCAGAATGAATTAGAACCTGTGTTATAGAACAGAATGAATTAGAACCTGTGTTGTAGAACAGAATGAACTAGAACTTGTGTTATAGACCAGAATGGATTAGAACCTGTGCAGTGGATATTTGTTCCTGATGGCGTTGATCAGGATCTTCTCAACTCGTTGATCAGTTTCTGTTACGAGATCAGCCGGAGAACTTTTCAGGTGAACTTGTTTCTGCTGCTGAAATGCCAACAGGATGATCTGTGAGCAGAGACATTTGTTCATTAGTGAACTGAACTTACGTGTGTGTGTGTGTGTGTGTGTGTGTGTGTGTGTGTGTGTGTGTGTGTGTGTGTGTGTATGTGTGTGTGTCCTGCAGTGTGTCCTCTATCAGGAACATTGACAGAATCAGTGACAGACGTCAACACAGATAGAGAATCAGTGTGTCCTTGTTTGTCTCAGAAATTAAGAGAAATCAGTGTGTGTGTGCCTCATTCTCCACATTCTTGGTGGTTTTTTATCAGACTTGAACTGAACCTGACCTGGCTCACCTGAGTGACATCATCAGAACCTGCAGCTGATTGGTTGGTGCGTCTCTTACCTCACTGGCTTGTTTGGCAATGGAGATGCCGAAGTTCAGACAGTCGGTCCAGTCGGCCATGATGACGGAGAGCAGAAAATCGGACAGAGTGAGACCCCCTGTCAGAGAAGAAGAAATAGAGGTCAGAGAAGAGTAGAAAAAGAAAGGACAAACCAAAGAAGAAGTAAAATTATGAAAAAAAGAGAAAATGTAAACAAAGAAAAGGAAGAAACAGATTAACATGATGGAGAAAGGAAAAGACTCCAAAGAGAGAAAGAAAAGGGTGTGAAGGGGGAAAAGAGAGAGCAAAGACAAGAAGACATGATAGACAGGAAAGGAAAGAAGGAAAGGAAGAGAGGAAGAATAAAAGAGGAACTGATGACAGAGTAATAAAGGAGAGTAGAATATATAATGACAAAAAGAAAGAGATGAAAGGTGGTGCAGTGGTTAGCGCTGTCGCCTCACAGCAAGAAGGTTCCGGGTTCGAGTCCCGGCTCGGCCGTGGGATCTTACTGTGTGGAGTCTCTCCCCGTGCCAGTGTGGGTTCTCTCCGGGTTTATCCGGCTTCCTCCCACAGTCCAAAGACATGCAAATGGGGACTAGGCTAATTGGTTACTCTAAACTGTGAGTGTGAATGGTTGTCTGTCTCTATGTGTTTGCCCTGCGATGGACTGGTGACCTGTCCAGGGTGTACCCCGCCTCTCCTGCTGGGATAGGCTCCACCCCCCCGCGACCCTACTAGAGGATAAGCGGTAGAAAATGGATGGATGAGATGAAAATGTGAATAGAAAATAAAAGACAAACCAAAGAAGGTGAAAAAAATACAGTGGAGAAAAATACAGAGGAAGAGAAGAAAGACTAAAATGGTAGAAGAAGAAAAGAGCAGGAAACAGTAGAGACAGTAGAGATAGTAAAAACAGCAGAGACAGTAGAGACAATAGAAATAGTAGAAAACAGGAGAAACAATAGAAACAGTAGAGATAGTAGAAACAGGAGAAACAATAGAAACAGTAGAGATAGTAGAAACAATAGAAACAGGAGAAACAGTAGAAAACAGTAAAGACAGTAGAAACAGGAGAAACAGGAGAAACAGTAGAGACAACAGAAACAATAGAAACAGGAGAAACAATAGAAACAGTAGAGATAGTAGAAACAATAGAAACAGGAGAAACAGGAGAAACAATAGAAACAGCATAAACAGTAGAAAACAGTAAAGACAGTAGAAACAGTAGAAACAGCAGAAACAGTGGAAACAATAGAAACAGCAGAAACAGTAGAAAACAGTAAAGACAGTAGAAACAGTAGAAACAGGAGAAACAATAGAAACAGCAGAAACAGTAGAAAACAGTAAAGACAGTAGAAACAGTAGAAACAGCAGAAACAGTGGAAACAATAGAAACAGCAGAAACAGTAGAAAACAGTAAAGACAGTAGAAACAGTAGAAACAGTAGAAACAGCAGAAACAATAGAAACAGGAGAAACAATAGAAACAGCAGAAACAGTAGAAACAATAGAAACAGCAGAAACAGTAGAAAACAGTAAAGACAGTAGAAACAGTAGAAACAGAGTTCGTACCTGAGCTGACGTGAGTTCAGCAGAAGGAAAAGTTTCTGCTCCTCTGAACTTTTTCTCTTTTTATACAACAAACTACCAATCAGAGCTCAGCTCCTGCCTGCTACAATGCATCCAGCCAGTGGCAGCGCTGCATGGATCACCAGGCTCCTCCCCCTTCACATCATCATCTTCATCCTCCTCATCCTCAGTTTGTGGTCTATTCCATAGTTTGTTTCACTCAAAACTTCATTTAAAAATGTTTTGATTTTAGAAGTTTGTTCTGAAGTGGTTTTCTTCCAACAGCTGAGTCAGAGGGGTGAGGCAGGGTAAGGGAGGGTGAGGGAGGTTCGGCAAAGGTCAGAGGTCACCAGGTCACGAGGAAGTAGCTGCACGTGTAGTCAGCTGACTGAGAACAAACATCCTGTTCAGAAACTCTTTCTCACTGCTAATATGGTTTGAGACAGCTAATGTGTGTGTGCGTGTGTGTGTGACCTGCAGTGTGTCCTCTATCAGGAACATTACCAGAACATCATACATCAGTCTATCATTGACAGACGTCAACACAGATAGAGAATCAGTGTATCCTTGTTCGTCTCAGAAATGAAGAGAAATCAGCAGAAGTCTGGAGAACGTCAGAGAGAACGTCAGTAATAACAACATATCCGATGGTCTGATAAAAGGTTAAAGCTAAAAGAGTAAAAACTACAACTCCCAGGCTGAAAATCATCTGAAAGCCACAGACTGTCAGCACACCGACCTCTGACCTCCTTCTACATTAACTGTCAGGTTACAGTGTGGTGTCATGTTAAAGACATCATCTCTCATCTCTACAGCTCAGTTCTGGTGATTATCTGCATCCTGATTGGCTGATTCAGAGTGTAGTGTGTGACAGTCTCTGCTCTGATCAGCTGATCAGGAACCCTGAGCTTTAACTGAACAACATTAAACTGGTTTATGAAACAAAGTGACTTGAAGTTTAAAGACACAGAATCAAACTTCTATCAAACAAACAGTCATCAACTATCAGTGATGACACGTACAGTGACATCATCACCACCATCACAGCAGTTTTATCTCTCTCACACACACACACACACACACACACACACACACACACACACACACACACACACACACACACACACACACACACACACACACACACACAATCTCAGATTAATTTTCAAACTTCATCACTTTCAGCACCACGATAGCCAATATCTACCTCTACATATACAGAAGTATGATACAGGTATATATATGTATGTATAGATTATCTTTGTGATGTTTAGGCAGGTTCTAGGCTGTAATTGGTCGATTATCTGCCTATTAATTACTATTTAATTACCGACAGAATCAGTAGGATGCAAATTACTAATTAGAGCTGGTTTCACTTGTCAGAACAAACATGTATAAGTTCCTTGTTCCAGTCACTGATGATGATCGTTTTTCATTAAAACACAGGCAGCCATGTTTGTTTTCAGATTCAGTTAGTAACAACCACTTAAGCTAACATTAGCTTGTTCATGACACAGAGTCAGCAACAAAAGAAAGAACTGATTAACTCAGATTAAAACTTTTATTAATTGTTGATCAGCTTCTGTCTGATATTGATCTACTGCAGCACATCGACGTCACTAGGTGATGTCTTAAACCAATCATAGCAGCAGCTCCTGAGGCTTCTTCCAGAGCTTTCAACCACGTCTTGATCTTTAAGCTCCAGAAAAAGGTGCCTAAGTGGATGTTGAGTTGAGCCAGATCTGAGCTGTGATTGGCTGCTGGATTTTCAGTCTGGGTTCATGTTTATGTGGGATTGATGTAGTTGTGACACACAGGAAGTCCATGCTGACAAACAGGAAGTCATCTGCCTTTCTTCATCTTGGCAACCTTCTCCTTCCTCTTCTTCACGTGTTTCGGGACTTTACTCTTTCTTTTTTCTCTCTGAGCTTCTTTCACCATCTTCTTCTTCTCCTGAAAAAAACAAATTTTATTCTCACTTTTATTTTTCATTTCAGAGACAAAAACCACCTGCATCAGCTTCAGAGCTTCAAAGATTCAAAGATACAATGAAAGTCAAACACCTTTCTGTCCATCGAGGTTTCCTCATTCTGCTCCTGCTGATCTGCCTCCTCTTCATCCTCCTCCTCTTCTTCCTCTTCTGATGAGGAGTGGTCGTCCACCAGGAGTGCAGGAACCTGAGGAGAAACGAAAGGACGAAGTCAGGCTAATCTATGCTAAACTATGCTAAGCTAACACTAGCATGAGAAAGAGTGTGAGGTAACATACTGTCTGAACTCCAGAGAGATCCTTCTTCAGTCCAGTCAGCGTCTGATACAGAATCTGAACACAGAAAAACAACTTCATCTTCTTCATCATCATCTTCATCATCATCACCATCATCATAATAAACAATTGTAACCAAGGTTAAATAATCAGCATTTTAAAATGCTCCGTGCGTTTATTTTGAAAGGATTGTTTCCTCTGCCAGCGTCTACTTCCTGTTCTTTTAGTAGCTTTTTGCTTGTCGAGATGCTGGCTCGGTCGACCAATCGGGTGTCAGCTTCTGCCTGGTTGACCTCTGCGCGTGGGTTTTTTTTTTTTTTCTTGAGCCGCAGTAAGGAGCAAGAGCAACCATCAAGACAAGCAACACGTGAAACGGAAGAAAAACTATAAAAGTTGATTAAAGTTGAGAGCACAGCGAGAAGGACCTGTCATCACTAGTCACGGAGAAAAACCAATTGGTGAGAGATGTTTTGACCGTGCTAATTGCTAATGCGAGTGCGCGTTTTTATTATGAACGTTATTATTATTATTTTGAAAGTGAAATCTAAATGGGTGCAGTGTAATATGTGGTTTGTGTATGTATTTAACCCTTGCATATCTGTCACATGCTGAATGGTTATTTGTGTAGATTTAAGCACCTTCATTTGTACTTTTTAAGCACACGAATCTGCACTTTGCTAATTGTGCACATTAAATATTTTTGTTGTTTAAGTACCTTTACTGGGCATTTAAAGCGCATTAAGCTGCACTTACATTGTTTTGTAGACTCTACTGTAGGCTGCTGTTGCATGCCAGAGGGTGCACACAGCATGTGTTTTCCTTTTATTATTATTATTAGATTATTATTATTTTATGCCAGTTGAGATATGTGAAGGTGAATGCGAATATGTGAAAGAGGAAATATTTTGTTTGTAATTAATTTTGAGTGAAAGGTTATTTCAGTAACCATAGTTTTTCTAATATTTTGAATCTATTATTACATATTTTGATCCTTAATAATTGTGAAGTCCCCTTTACAATGTTTCATGAGTTCAAACTGTTATTCTCTGGTAATTTAGAGAGTAATCAGGGAAATTAGAAGATGTATTCTAGCTTTTATGTGATGGTGTACTGATTAGAAGCTTGAATATTCTGACCTTACCCACAAAAGGTCAGGTTTTTTGTGGATGACGAGAGTTCCCGTCCCACCTGGAGTTGGAGCTTGGAGACTATTGGATGTTTGATGGCGAGCTACGGCACTTGTCAACTTGTTCAACAGTGCGGTAAGACAAACAGTTGGCACTTTTCAGTGGGCTGAGCAGTATTATCTGCTGCAAGGACTAAGTGACTGAGTTGAAGGGGGTTAAATTGAAAACAATTTTATACTTGTATTGTGTTACTGTAAACTGTATAACTGTGTTTTCTAGTCATCCTTCCCTGTTTTTTTTTTTTTATTAAATGGGAAGAGTAGTTCTTTCTCAAAGAAGAGATACTGTGTCCGAGTTGTTCCTGGTGTGTTGTTTAGTTCATCCTTGGCTCCGTAGTCGTATTTAGAGCTTCTGATCTTACTAACCATAGATAGATATCACATTTGTTCACTACAGCTTCTTATATATGTTGTAGCTCCACCAGAAAACACAAGTAAACACAATGTTTTACTAGAAATGACGAGCTCAGGAAACTTTAGGAACTTCTACTGGGTTCTACCTGTTATCTCTACTGTCTCTGTCTCTACTGTCTCTGTCTCTACTGTCTCTACTGTCTCTACTGTCTCTACTGTCTCTGTCTCTACTGTCTCTGTCTCTACTGTCTCTACTGTCTCTGTCTCTACTGTCTCTGTCTCTACTGTCTCTACTGTCTCTGTCTCTACTGTCTCTGTCTCTACTGTCTCTGTCTCTACTGTCTCTACTGTCTCTGTCTCTACTGTCTCTACTGTCTCTGTCTCTACTGTCTCTACTGTCTCTGTCTCTACTGTCTCTGTCTCTACTGTCTCTACTGTCTCTGTCTCTACTGTCTCTGTCTCTACTGTCGCTGTCTTCACTGTCTCTACTGTCTCTGTCTTTACTGTCTCTACTGTCGCTGTCTCTACTGTCTCTACTGTCGCTGTCTTCACTGTCTCTGCTGTCTCTGTCTTTACTGTCTCTACTGTCTCTACTGTCTCTGTCTCTACTGTCTCTGTCTCTACTGTCTCTACTGTCTCTGTCTCTACTGTCTCTACTGTCTCTGTCTCTACTGTCTCTGTCTCTACTGTCTCTACTGTCTCTACTGTCTCTGTCTCTACTGTCTCTGTCTCTACTGTCTCTACTGTCTCTGTCTCTACTGTCTCTACTGTCTCTGTCTCTACTGTCTCTGTCTCTACTGTCTCTACTGTCTCTGTCTCTACTGTCTCTGTCTCTACTGTCTCTACTGTCTCTGTCTCTGTCTCTACTGTCTCTGTCTCTACTGTCGCTGTCTTCACTGTCTCTACTGTCTCTACTGTCTCTGTCTTTACTGTCTCTACTGTCGCTGTCTCTACTGTCTCTACTGTCGCTGTCTTCACTGTCTCTGCTGTCTCTGTCTTTACTGTCTCTACTGTCACTACTGTCTCTGTCTCTACTGTCTCTGTCTCTACTGTCTCTACTGTCTCTGTCTCTACTGTCTCTACTGTCTCTGTCTCTACTGTCTCTGTCTCTACTGTCTCTACTGTCTCTACTGTCTCTGTCTCTACTGTCTCTGTCTCTACTGTCTCTACTGTCTCTGTCTCTACTGTCTCTACTGTCTCTGTCTCTACTGTCTCTGTCTCTACTGTCTCTACTGTCTCTGTCTCTACTGTCTCTGTCTCTACTGTCTCTACTGTCTCTGTCTCTGTCTCTACTGTCTCTGTCTCTACTGTCGCTGTCTTCACTGTCTCTACTGTCACTACTGTCTCTGTCTTTACTGTCTCTACTGTCGCTGTCTCTACTGTCTCTACTGTCGCTGTCTTCACTGTCTCTGCTGTCTCTGTCTTTACTGTCTCTACTGTCACTACTGTCTCTGTCTCTACTGTCTCTACTGTCTCTGTCTCTACTGTCTCTGTCTCTACTGTCTCTACTGTCTCTACTGTCTCTACTGTCTCTACTGTCTCTGTCTCTACTGTCTCTGTCTCTACTGTCGCTGTCTTCACTGTCTCTACTGTCTCTGTCTTTACTGTCTCTACTGTCACTGCTGTCTCACTGTCACTACTGTCTCTACTGTCTCTGTCTCTACTGTCTCTACCGTCACTGCTGTCTCACTGTCACTACTGTCTCTACTGTCGCTGTCTTCACTGTCTCTACTGTCTCTGTCTCTACTGTCTCTACTGTCGCTGTCTCTACTGTCTCTACAGTCTCTGTCTCTACTGTCACTGCTGTCTCACTGTCACTACTGTCTCTACTGTCGCTGTCTTCACTGTCTCTACTGTCTCTGTCTCTACTGTCTCTGTCTCTACTGTCTCTACTGTCGCTGTCTTCACTGTCTCTGCTGTCTCTGTCTTTACTGTCTCTACTGTCACTGCTGTCTCACTGTCACTACTGTCTCTACTGTCTCTACTGTAACTGCTGTCTCACTTTCACTACTGTCTCTACTGTCTCTGTCTCTACTGTCTCTACCGTCACTGCTGTCTCACTGTCACTACTGTCGCTGTCTTCACTGTCTCTACTGTCTCTGTCTCTACTGTCTCTACTGTCGCTGTCTCTACTGTCTCTACAGTCTCTGTCTCTACTGTCTTTGTCTCTTTCTCTACAGTCTCTACTGTCTCTGTCTTTACTGTCTCTACTGTCGCTGTCTTCACTGTCTCTACTGTCTCTGTCTCTATTGTCTCTGCTGTCTCTACTGTCTCTGTCTTTACTGTCTCTACTGTCGCTGTCTTCACTGTCTCTACTGTCTCTGTCTCTACTGTCTCTACTGTCACTGCTGTCTCTACTGTCTCTACCGACTCTGTCTCTACTGTCTCTGTCTCTACTGTCACTGCTGTCTCTACTGTCACTGCTGTCTCTACAGTCTCTATTGTCTCTACTGTCTCTATTCTCACTGCTGTCTCTACAGTCTCTGTCTCTACTGTCACTGTCTCTACAGTCTCTGTCTCTACAGTCTCTGTCTCTGCTGTCACTGCTGTCTCTGTCTCTACTATCTCTACCGTCTCACTGTCACTGCTGTCTCACTGTCACTGCTGTCTCTACTGTCTGTCTCTACAGTCTCTGTCTGTACTGTCTCTGCTGTCTCTGTCTACTGTCTCTGCTGTCTCTACTGTCTCTGCTGTCTGTCTCTACTGTCTCTGTTTCTGCTGTCTGTCTCTAATGTCTCTGTGTCTACTGTCTGTCTCTACTGTGTCTGCTGTCTGTCTCTACTGTCTCTGTGTCTGCTGTCTGTCTCTACTGTGTCTGCTGTCTGTCTCTACTATATCTGTCTCTGCTGTCTGTCTTTACTGTGTCTGCTGTCTCTACAGTCTCTACTGTCTGTCTCTACAGTCTCTATTGTCACTGCTGTCTCTACTGTCTCTGTTGTCTGTCTCTACTGTGTCTGCTGTCTCTGCTGTGTGTCTCTACTGTCTCTGTCTCTGCTGTCTGTCTCTACTGTCTCTGTTTCTGTTGTCTGTCTCTACTGTCTGTCTTTACTGTCTCTGTGTCTGCTGTCTGTCTCTACTGTGTCTGCTGTCTGTCTCTACTGTCTCTACTGTCTCTGTTTCTGCTGTCTGTCTCTACTGTCTCTGTGTCTGCTGTCTGTCTCTACTGTGTCTGCTGTCTGTCTCTACTGTCTCTGCTGTCTGTCTCTGCTGTCTGTCTCTACTGTCTCTGAATCTGCTCATCTATCTTTATGTTTGAGTTTCTTACGTTGTCATTGTGTCCAGAGAGGGCCGACTCTTCCTCCTTCGTCCTCATCAGGTCAACGTCTCGCTCATAGTGACTCACCTCCGTCAAAGTCCGGGGGATGTAGGCCTTCTTAAACACCTGTGGGAAAAGAGGAGGGGACATACAGGTGAGAGGTTAAAGGTCAGACAGACTTACTCACAGAAAAGTGGTTAAGACCGTAACCAGCTCAAAATGTTACACCTCCTCATCCACTCTGTCCTGATCTGATCGCTGCTCTGATGTCCGCTCAGCTGCAACCACCATCGCCTAGACAACCAAACAGACAAATAAATAAGTAAACAAACAAGAAATAAAAAGATGGACAACTTCTGTTTCTTTAGTGTAATGTCTTGTTTCAGTCTTCCTTGTTCTTGTCTGTTATTTCTGTCTGTATCTTGATTTTTTTGAATACTATGTTATCTGAAGATGTGTTTGTAATAAGCTGTATTTCTGCAGAAACACCTTCTCCAGGTATTGATCAATGTTGTGGCAGGTGATCGACAGGTCGGTGATGAAGTCAAACAGTTCTCTGACCGTCATCACGGCCACACCATGCTTCACAAAGAACTCTGGGAAATAGAAACAGACATCAGCTGACAGAGGAAACTGAATTCTGTCATTACTCTTTTATTCCAACAGATTCTGACTTCATTCTCAGACAAGTGATTTTCAAACGAACAGTTAAACAGTCGAGACGTTCTGCAGCATCTCACCGTTCACGTTGCTGCAGTCCTTCCTGAGGAACTCGAGGGCGTGAGGATGATCGTGCTCCACTGACTGTGACACATCGATGATGTAAGCATCTCCGTTGTGATACCTGCAGGTGGGGACACACTGTCTGTTGGTCTTTGATATTATTCAAATGCATGATGTTAGTTTTCTTTACTGACATGTTGGCGTTGGAGTCAAATGAGTCAGCCGGGTTTATTGAACAGAATCAGAACAAAGATGAAACCGACACCTCCACAATGATTGCATGAACCGGGGGTGCTGCCTGCAGTCACTGCTAGTCTAATTCATTATCTACATCTGTTCAATAAACAAGAAAAAACATGTAGATGAGACGGAGCCGGTGTTGATGGAGCTCGGCTAACAGTTCTCTCTGAATCTCTGTACTGGACTCAGAGATGAAACTGACTCATCTGACTCTCTCAGGATTGTGAAATATAGAACAAAGACACACTGAAACTGTAAAGATCCTAATTTTAGAGAACCAGAAGTGTCAGAGTATGTTTTACTTTGACAGATTTGTGTGTGTGTGGTGGGTGTGTCCGGCTGCTGGGCACTGTCTCTTACAACATATTGAACTCGCTGAGGTCGGCGTGGACAAGTCGAGCCTCCTGAAACATTTTCCTCATGTTCTGTAGAACCTGTAGGTAGAGCTCACGAGCCTTCGACTCAGACAACGACGCGTTCTTCAGCAAAGGAGCCGGCCTGATCGATCAATACATGCCATGACAGTCACGGTTACTCTGTGCACATCACTGATCAATCACTCTGATCAAGACTCTGATTGGTTCTTACATGTTATCTTTTCCAATGAAGCTCATCAATAGAACATGACTTCTGAGCAGCAGAGGTTCTGGACTCGGGATCCCTGCCGTCTGAAGCCTGAAACACACACATTGTCAGGTTCTACTGGGTTCCATCAGTTAAATCTACTGGGTTCCAAATGTCTGCCAGATCAGGTTCTACTGGGTTCTGTCTGTCTTTGAAATCTGGTTCCACTAGGTTCTAATGGGTTCTGTAGGTCAATAGAAAGGGTCTGACCTGATGAGGTTCCTCATCTCCTTCTCTGCCCAGGTTCTCACCATCTTCCTGGGGTTTCCTTTACAATAACCATGACGGAACCTGCAGAACAATAGAAGAACATAGAACCCTGTTACTGAACATGATACAGATCCTCTATAATATGAATCACCAATTAGCTCAGTGAGACCTGAACTCTTCTTCTGTGGTGTGACTGACCTGAACTCTCCACTGACGTATTTGTCTCTGTCTTTGAACAGCAGGATGGAGGTCTTGTAGATCTTAATGGCTCTGCTCTCTCCTGCTGAGGTGTTTGCGTGATAAACATTTGCCTGAAAACACATTAGACCACATTCATGTTCAAAAACCGGCCTTGGACTTCTTACTGCATGGTCCAGATACTGGTTCTTTTGACCGGTCAGGATGTTACACTGACTCCGTACGTTTCATCTAGACACAACTGTATGTAGAAATAACATGAACAAAAAGTAATATCCATCAGTGCCAACATTAGCAAGCTAGGCTAATTAGCTTCACACACACAGAGCAGAGACAGGTTGACAACTCATTATGCTAAGGGCAATAAAAGACTAAAATCAAAGACGCACAGACGTCGACCCCCCCCCCCCAGGATTGATCAGTATTGTTGTATTGGTGGGTGATGTCTGACCTCCTTCCCCGTACTGATGCAGCCGTTGATTTCACAGATCACTCCTCGACTCAACATCTTGAACAGAATCATTCGAGTCCGAGGATCTAAAACCTGCAGAAGAAGAAACAATACACATCAATGCACATTTACTATCTGCTGGTTATTGATCCTTATTTCAAACACTACGAGAGAACATTTCAAACCGGCTTTCACTTCCTCTCTGGCTTTTTCTAAATAAAAGTGTCTTCATGTGCAGCTCACCTGTTCGACTGTGGCTCGATCTGATTTGTCCTTCACTCTGTACCTGCAGAGAGCAGCCAATCAGAAGGTTAGTCACATCAGTCACATGGCCTGCTCTGAAAATAACGTTCTGATGAAATCAGACGTACGTGACGGCATCTCTCTGTTTCTGCATCGTCGTCACTTTATTGATCACTGAGTCGGCGTAATTCAGTTTATCTGAAACAAAACAAACAGAGAACCTGTTCAAATCAGAACCTGAAAACCAGAACCAGATCATATTGAGCTGTCGTTAGTATAAGTGTAGTCAGTACAGGTGTAGTTAATACAGGTGCAGTTAATACAGGTGTATTCAGTACAGGTGTAGTCAGTGCAGGTGTAGTCAGTACAGGTGTAGTCAGTGCAGGTGTATTCAGTACAGGTGTAGTTAGTACAGGTGTATTCAGTACAGGTGTAGTCAGTACAGGTGTATTCAGTGCAGGTGTAGTTAGTACAGGTGTAGTCAGTACAGGTGTAGTCAGTACATGTGTATTCAGTACAGGTGTAGTCAGTACAGGTGTAGTCAGTGCAGGTATAGTCAGTGCAGGTGTATTCAGTACATGTGTAGTCAGTACAGATGTAGTTAGTACAGGTGCAGTTAATACAGGTGTATTCAGTACAGGTGTAGTCAGTACAGGTGTATTCAGTACAGGTGTAGTCAGTACAGGTGTATTCAGTGCAGGTGTAGTTAGTACAGGTGTAGTCAGTACAGGTGTAGTCAGTACATGTGTATTCAGTACAGGTGTAGTTAGTACAGGTGTAGTCAGTACAGGTGTATTCAGTGCAGGTGTATTCAGTGCAGGTGTAGTTAGTACAGGTGTAGTCAGTACAGGTGTAGTCAGTACATGTGTATTCAGTACAGGTGTAGTTAGTACAGGTGTAGTCAGTACAGGTGTATTCAGTGCAGGTGTATTCAGTGCAGGTGTAGTTAGTACAGGTGTAGTCAGTACAGGTGTAGTCAGTACAGGTGTATTCAGTGCAGGTGTAGTTAGTACAGGTGTAGTCAGTACAGGTGTAGTCAGTACATGTGTATTCAGTGCAGGTGTAGTTAGTACAGGTGTAGTCAGTACAGGTGTAGTCAGTACAGGTGTATTCAGTGCAGGTGTAGTCAGTACAGGTGTAATTACCCAGGTTGATCTTGTGTTCGTATTTCCTCAGAGCTTTGTCTGATGGAGTCGACGACGGCAGCGTTTTATTGGACGGATTCTGTCTGTTGGACTGAAAACAAACAAACAAACAAACAGTAAACACACAAACAAGGGACTGAGGAGACAAACTGATCCATCAATAATCAATCAGAGTGATCAGACTGATCAGACCTGACTGTTTGTCCTGTTGTATCTCTTGGTCAAATCTCCTCCTGCTGTGGTCCACGCCCACTCTTCATCTTCATCCTCCTCCTCTTCCTCCTCTTCACTGTCCTCTTCCTGATGGTATGATGATGATGAATGCTGCAGAGTGACATCACTGATCTGACTCATTACAGCCGACACCTCTGATTGGTCGCTGCAGACAAAAGGAAATCAAACAGTGTCAGAAACATGGCTGCCAGGTAAACTCGAATAGGTGAGCAACTGCTGCACTCTGATTGGTCAGAGATCTACACTTTCACTGTCCTGACCCCAAACATACAAACATGTCAACAAACAACAACAACAGCCTTATTGTAAATTGTGAAACACATCATCATTTATTAATAATAATATTTTACTAGTTATAAATAGTAATAACGCGTCAGATTAATGAGTAGTGAACATTAACTTGATCTTGCTAGTGAGCCTGCATCAATATATGAAATATATCAGTTCGCAGTTACATGAGGGACAGAGACACAGTTATATTTATTGTTTCTACTTTTACAGGAAGCAGGCATCATAACTTTCCTATAGGTGTGTCAACTGGATCAAGTGAAGGTGCCACAACAGGAGAACCCTTATAGAGTATGATACCTGAAGGACTGATATCAAAAACAACAGCAAACTGTTTGGAGCTTTCCCTCCTCATTGAAGGGTTGAGTCACCATGACAACACCACTCATGAACCAACTGTCAGAACCAAGGATTTCTTTCTGTGACACGTCCCTGTTGCTCCACAGGAAATATTTGTTTGGACAAAACCTGCTGAGACAAATCTCAGACCACCTAGATTAGAAAACACATAGACTCACCTGTCCTCCGCGTCATCAAACTGTCCAGGTACACACCCGGCCACAGACATGAGGTCACACTCCACAGGTTAAGACCGAAACCAGAGTATGAACCGGGTCCAAACTGATCCAGACTGTGTTAGAGCAGCTCTGAACGAACTCCGTCAACAGCGTGTTCTTCTTTTCACTACCGGGTTTGAACACGTGAGTACGGCGAGAGACGAGGGTCATTCAACGATCTGATGAGACGGTGCTGCCATCTGCTGGAGGAAGAGTACAGTATGTACAGTAAGATTTATACTGAGCTGGACATAAAAACAAACCCACACACAAACAAACAAACAAAAGCCTCTAAGGAGAGAGAGTCGAACAACACAGGATAAAAATCCTGAGCCCAAAAGGAGATTTATTTTACTTTACTGATTATTGATGATTCTCCCCTCATTGATTAACAGATTTAACCATTTAGAGGGAAAAGAGATTAATTTACTGCACAACATGAATAGCACAAACCATTTTATCTTTGTCTGACTCATATTTAAGTTTAATTGTTGGATTTTAATCTTTCAAATAAAAACACAACAAAAAATTAAAAATATATATTGATACAAAGAGAAAAACATTCAAATACAACACGACAACAATGAAACTGATTATTATCAAAATGCAGTTTATCTGGTAAAAGCTACTGTAATTTAACCCTGGTGAGGAGCTGTTTAAACTGATCTACTGTTTAAAGTGGATAACTCTTTTTACTCTATTTTTTCTTCTTTTTTAACTGAATAAAGGGAGTGTGTTTTTAAATATTTTTTTAAGATCTGTCAACAAACTCTAATTTGTAATTAAATATGTTTTTCTGTCTATGATTTCATTTAATTAAAGGTTTAAATCATTTTAACTATAAACATTTTGACTCACCGTTTATTTTTCAGTTTTTTCACCCTAACCTTAGATCGCCCTAGTTGGGAGCATTTAAGTTGAAAACCCGTCACAGGAAGTATCCTGTAGCGTGTTAGCCGTTAGCTCCCTGACCATAGATCAGTCTTTTCACAGTTTAAAAAAAGTTTTAGTGAAGATGTCTGTTGATCTGGATCAGACTCCACGGTCTCTGCTGGTCTGTGATCGGTCCAGTTTCCTGGATGAGAAGAACCGGATCAGTTCGCAGGTGGAGCAGCTACACTTCAACTACAAGGTGAGGCCGTTAGCATATTAGCCGTGTTAGGACGTATAGCTCCATTAACCAAGCCCTGAAATAGAACTGTCTGACGTTCCCGTAGTTATATCAGTCCAGAGAGTAAACTAGTACTGTTCGTTAACTAGTATTAACTAATGTAAAGTAACACGTTGCTGTGAAGAATTAGCGGTTAGCATGCTAACAGTGAAAAAGAAAACAAACCGAGTTTACACGTGCTAGGCACGGATTTTCAAAATAAAAGTCAGAGTGGTCTTGGTTCTTGCACGGTGAAATTAAGATAAATACATTTATTCCAGTACTATAGTGTATTTACTGGTACTGCAGTACATCTCAGAGTACTTGCTGTAGTGTACTGTGGTACAGTAGCACTGCAGTGATGAGACGTTATTACAGGTTAACCTGCTCGGCAACAGAATATAAAGTCATTAAAATCAGCTGCACTACGACTGAACGGAGTATTTCTTCTTCTGTGGTATTAGTACTTTTACCTCAGTATAGAATCAGAGTACTTTAATCATTAATCAACAACACTAATCTTCCAGTTGTTCCTGGACAGATGTTAAAAACAGTTCAGATTCAAACAGCGAGAATTAAGTTTTAAAGATCTTAATGAAACTACTCGTTAGAGATCAAATGTATAGGAGCCATTTTAACTCGTTATGATGTCACAACATCAGACAGGTGACCAGTCAAATACAGGTGTGTTCAATATGTGAGTCAGTAAAAAGTCTCTCTATAATGATATTTAACTTTTCAGTCAACACACTGGTTTTATCTGTGCAGGTGTCTGTGCTGCTGCCTGAGTGTAGCTCCGCCCCCTCTCACCTGGATTCTGTGTTAAACAGTTTCAGCAGTTTCTACCTGATCAGGAAGCTGCCTATACATGAACTGCTGGATAAACACTTCCTGGAGATGGCCGTGTACCAGGGTAACATATGTGCACACCTGTATCACCTGAGAGATACACCTTTACACACCTGAGACAAACCTGTACACTGACTGCTCCTGTGTTTCAGGTAGTGCGTACGGTGTGTCGTACAGGACCAGGATAGATGAAGATAACTGTGTTGCTCTGATGCCAAACGGTAGAAACTCCTCCTCCTGCCTGATGATGATGAAATAATGTCTGACATCACTTCCTGTTTACTGCAGATTTCATATTTACTGTGTAAATATATGTTCAATCACATACTCCACACCTGGATGACATGTCTCATGTTCCTGGATCCAGGTGAGGTCTCAGTCTACGGAGACGAACTGATGCAACACTAGGGGGCACCATGATGAACCAAAACAAATAGAATGTAAACGTCTCCCTGTGGATTTATTTTCTCAAAGAAGAAAACACGACAGGATTTACAGAGGACATACAGTATGATGGAGTTGACTGTCTACCAGTCTGATTTTACCTGCCTGACTGTCCCTGTTTGACTGTACCTGTCTGTTTGCAGGTCGTCTGTGCCTAACTCTGGATAAAGACTCCTTCCAGGTGTTGGGGTTTGAGGGGAAACTGTCCAGATTCACCCACAGGACAAACAGCAGATATGGTCTGTCACATTTTATTTCTATAGCCTTATGTAATCAATATATATATATATATATATATATATATATATATAATCAGTCAACCCTTTACTTGAACAGGTGTAACAGTCTGTTCAGCATCATCCCCAGTCAGATAAAGAGAAGTCCTTTAATGAGGTCGAGAGCTCAGGAAGCTCATCAGAGGAGGGGGGTTGTTAGTGGTTCACTCAGCCGCAGCTATGAGCTGATTGGTCGATCCATGACTACTTCTACTGCAGTCACGTGTGTACTTGTGTGTACTTGTGTGTACTTCAACTGCAGTCATGTGTGTATTTGTGTGTACTTCTACTGCAGTGGTGTCTGTTGATCTGACTGACAGCAGCATGGCTCCTGGTGGGCGGGGCTACCTGAGACTCCTCACAGGTCTGAGGTCACGACTTCACCTGAAGTGTGATTTTCTGCTGTCGCATCATCCAGGTGAGACATGCATGTGTGTTACCCATGATCCTCTGCTGCTATTACACACTTTATATTACCCATAATGCCCTGCTGTCTGTCCTGCAGGGGGCGGAGCCTCTCTGCAGCCCCTCCTGTCTCATTATGATTGGTCGGAGCACAGACCTGAGATCAGTACTCATGCTCTGACACACCTGTCCTGTCCCGCCCAGCTGACCTCTGACCTGCAGTCATGTGACCCTCACAGCTTCCTGGAGTGGCTCGGAGCCGTGGACGGGGACATCAGCAGGTGACAAACTTTTTTTTTTTTTGTACCTGCTCTGTAAACACACCTGTCAGGCAGAACACAGTGAACTCTTCTTCTGTGGTTTCAGTGAGAACTCACCAAGCAGCTTCCTGTCATCGTTTGTCTGTCCCGAACCAAAGACGACACTGAGTCAAGCTCTGAGCATTTCCATCTGCGGACTGCTGCTTCCTCAAGACGTGCACCGACTCATCCAGGAGATCAGGTGACACCTGACCTTTGACCCTCAACACTGCTGAAACCTGACCATAGTGTCATATGTCTCAGTGGTTTCATCAAATCTGAGTCCAGTTCTGAAGAATCAAACCTAAACTGAGCTGAGAGGGTGTCTTTGTTACAGTCTCTGAGCAGCTACAACGTAACACCTGTAGAATACAACGAAACACCTGTAGAATACACTGTAACACCTGTCGAATACAACGAAACACCTGTCGAATACACTGTAACACCTGTAGAATACAACGAAACACCTGTCGAATACACTGTAACACCTGTAGAATACACTGTAACACCTGTAGAATACAACGAAACACCTGTCGAATACAACGAAACACCTGTCGAATACACTGTAACACCTGTCGAATACACTGTAACACCTGTCGAATACAACGAAACACCTGTCGAATACACTGTAACACCTGTCGAATACACTGTAACACCTGTCGAATACAACGAAACACCTGTCGAATACACTGTAACACCTGTATAATACAACGAAACACCTGTCGAATACACTGTAACACCTGTATAATACAACGAAACACCTGTCGAATACACTGTTACACCTGTCGAATACAACAAAACACCTGTAGAATACACTGTAACACCTGTCGAATACACTGTAACACCAGTTGAATACAACGTAACACCTGTAGAATATACTTTTGTAACGAACACCTAGGTCAGGAGGGAGCGACATGAAATGACTGTACCTGTCATTTTCTCTTCTGTCCTGCAGGTGTTACCTGGAACAG
Source organism: Seriola aureovittata (assembly GCF_021018895.1). NCBI lineage: Eukaryota > Metazoa > Chordata > Actinopteri > Carangiformes > Carangidae > Seriola > Seriola aureovittata. The sequence continues at coordinate 27,411,940 of NC_079375.1, read as the reverse complement.
CCTCTGCTTGAGTCCTGGGTGTCTCTTACGGTTCATGGTTTTGTTGACAGTCCAGTATCATGGGGGGGCAGCGAGCACGGAGTCCTGAGAGGAGGAGAAAACTTCTACACCCTGCTAATGTTTCACGACCACACCTACCACCTACACCTGGCTACAGGAGCGCACGACATCTGTCCACCATGATATCATCAGTATGCGTCTGTATTGTTCTGTTGAACCGTGTTTAGTTTTTATTTCTACTTGGATCAGGATTTGTTGTAGAAACTTGTTTCAGGTCAGTTTTGATGAAAAATAAAATCTGAGTTGTAAACACACATGAACCAGCAGTCGTCACTTTATAATACAATATAATATAATATATAATGTCTCAGGAACAGGAGCCTTCTCAAATTTGGTACAAACTGTCACTTGAACTCAAACATTAACTAACAACCCTCACAAAAACATGTTTTTGGACATAACTGAAAGGATTCATAATTCAACACAAGTGTCTAACACAATAAAATGATGAAGCGATGACATTTTATATCCAAAAGGTCAAAGGTCACCTTCACTGTGACAAGTGTAATAATAACAGTGGTCACACAGAATCAGGATCTGTATCATTTACTTGGTTATGTTTTTACAGAGTTCATATCTATTCGTCCTGTTTAAGTTCACTTAAACATTCTCACAAAATAAGACCACATCATCTCTGTCAGAGACTTTCACACTGAACAGGTTTTTATTGACTGGTTCTGTCTGGTGTCTCTGTCTTGTTTTATATCAAAAGGAAGTCTGTCAAATGATTTAGAAAAGTTCTTTAATAAAGTTCCTCTTGTTGACTGTTACAGCAGTGTCAACAGTTGCTCTGGGTTTAAACAATCTGAGACTGAACCTGTTCACTGAGAGTCCACAGAAAAATCTGCAACTGGGTCCCGCAGTCAGTTACAGCCAGCAGCCGCTTAGCCTGGGAACAGCTAGCTTAGTTCAACAAAACTCAACACAATGAGTCTGTTTCCTCCTCACTGCCCTCATATTCTCAGGTTCAGACTCCAGACAGGTGTGTCATCACAGCTGGTCAGGTTAGAGTTAAAACAATGTTAACAGTACAGCACCACTTCCATTAGCTTAGAATGAACGGGCTTCAGATTTAGGCTTTATCACTGATTTTCAGAGGAACTGGGAGGTGGCCAGAGCTAGGCTAGTTGTTTCCAGGCGTTATGCTAAGCTAACCTAACCTAAACAGCTGCTGGCTGTAGGATTTACCTTTTAAAATTATTTGTGTGAGCACACAGGTGAACTGCAGGATGCACTGACAGAATGTGTTTAACCTGTGAGATATCACCTGGACATATAATCACATGACTGACAGGCCAAACCCACACACTGCAGCATTACCTGACAGGTATATACCCATGATTCATCACTGTCACATGCTGCAGAAACATGATGAGTCTTTAACATGTGAGGACAGACTTAGGGTCAGCTGATTTCCTTTGATTAAAAAAAACAAGTCCACCACAGGAAACTTCAAGGTAAGCGTTAGTAAATTTCATGTTTCTGCTCTTTTATTCCATCAGAGGTAATTCTGGGAAAAGGTCAGAGGTCACCTCCATTCAAACGAACATTTAATCTAAATCCTCCTGTTCTCTGTCCAGTCTGAGGTTTCAGATTCATCTGTGTCAGCATGCAGGGCCAGTTAGCCTAGCTTAGCACAAACACTGGAAACAGGGGGAACCTGTTAGCCCCCCAGTCCTGTGAGGTTACACAGGGTTCTACTGTGGATCTTCTGGTGTTCTTCTTCACTGTGTTTTTGATGTAGAAAACTAGCTAGGCCAACAGTTTCCCCCTGCGTCCAGTCTTTGTACTAAGCTAGTGGGTCCTTGATGGGTTTAGCCTAGCTTAGCACAAAGACTGGAAGCAGGGGGAAACTGCTAGCCTAGCTTAGCACAAAGATAAAGCTGAACCTGAGAACAGGAGGAATGTTCTGCTGAAATTATAACTTAAATTTTAACAACAAAAGGATTCTGTTAAACTCGGAATCTGCTGAGTCACTGGTTCCATCTCAGAAGTGCTGAATCATCGGACCAGTCCTGGTCCTGGTCCAGGTCCCAGTTCAGGATTTAGCAGAGGTCAGTTCCTCTCTGGAGGTACTGCAGGATGGAGTCTGTTCCCTGTGATGAACCCCAGACTCTCTTCAGGGCTTCGCACTCGCGCTCGTTAGCTTGCTCCAGAGCACTGCGGCTGCTGTTCCTCATCAGGGCTTTGGACTCCCGCAGAACCTGCAGGACAGGAAGTGGAACCCACACGGAAGGTGAAGAAGAAGAAGACTATTGGGGATAAACAGCAGTCATTGTGTGTGTGAGTGCGTGCGTTTGTCTGACCAGGGAGTCGACCGTCACCAGCTCTTTGATCCGCAGCATCACTTCCTGTGTGAAGGTTCCAGGCCACAGAACCTGAGACACCAGACCTTTACAGCAAGCCTCCTGAGCCGTCAGCTTCCTGCCGCTCAGCAGCAGCTCGTTGGCCTGGAACAGAAAGAGCCGTTTAAACACAGTCTGTAACTTCTGCCGCTACACTCAATTAAAACTAACTAAAGACGCTGTTGGCAGTGTGGGATCATGGGAGTTGTTCATGGAGGGTTAGTGGTGAGGTAAACAAAGGTAAATGAAGTGGTGAGATAGATGAAGGTAAATGAGGTGGTGGACTGACCGAGGCGAGGCCCATTATGCGGGGGAAGGTGAAGGATGAGCAGCCATCTGGCGTCTGGCCATAGGATGTGTATGGTGTCTGGAACCAGGCCTTCTCATTGGCCCACACCACGTCACACAGCGGCAGGATGGCCGCACCGAGGCCAAGCGCCGGCCCATTCACTGCTGCCACAATTGGCTTCCTGAATTGGATGAAGGTGTTGACAAAAGTCCTGATATACAGAAAACAGAGGTCAGAGGTCAACACTTCAGACGGATGACACCACAAAGCATTACCATGGCAACTACAGAGGACGTCACCTGATGGTTTCGGCCATCTTGATACTCTCTTTCTTCCTGTCATCCGTAAGGCGTCTGATGAAATACAGGAAGTCGAGGCCGCAGCAGAAAACACTGCCAACAGCACCAAGTAACACCAGTTTACTATCGTCTGATGCTGCTGTCGCCATGGCGCTCTGGATCTCCTTCATGACCTGACGAGGAGTGACAACATGACTGCTGAGGTCAGTGAGGGTAAAGCAGTGAGGGTGAAGCAGTGAGGGTGAAGCAGTGAGTGGAGCAGTGAGGGTGAAGCAGTGAGGGTGGAGCAGTGAGGGTGAAGCAGTGAGGGTGAAGCAGTGAGGGTGAAGCAGTGAGGGTGAAGCAGTGAGTGGAGCAGTGAGGGTGAAGCAGTGAGGGTGGAGCAGTGAGGGTAAAGCAGTGAGGGTGAAGCAGTGAGGGTGAAGCAGTGAGGGTGAAGCAGTGAGGGTGGAGCAGTGAGGGTGGAGCAGTGAGGGTGAAGCAGTGAGGGTGAAGCAGTGAGGGTGAAGCAGTGAGTGAGCAGTGAGTGGAGCAGTGAGGGTGAAGCAGTGAGGGTGAAGCAGTGAGGGTGAAGCAGTGAGTGGAGCAGTGAGGGTGAAGCAGTGAGGGTGGAGCAGTGAGGGTGAAGCAGTGAGGGTGAAGCAGTGAGGGTGAAGCAGTGAGGGTGAAGCAGTGAGTGGAGCAGTGAGGGTGAAGCAGTGAGGGTGGAGCAGTGAGGGTAAAGCAGTGAGGGTGAAGCAGTGAGGGTGAAGCAGTGAGGGTGAAGCAGTGAGGGTGGAGCAGTGAGGGTGGAGCAGTGAGGGTGAAGCAGTGAGGGTGAAGCAGTGAGGGTGAAGCAGTGAGGGTGGAAGCAGTGAGGGTGGAGCAGTGAGGGTGAAGCAGTGAGGGTGAAGCAGTGAGGGTGGAGCAGTGAGTGAAGCAGTGAGTGAGCAGTGAGGGTGAAGCAGTGAGGGTGAAGCAGTGAGGGTGAAGCAGTGAGTGGAGCAGTGAGGGTGGAGCAGTGAGGAGCAGTGAGGGTGAAGCAGTGAGGGTGGAGCAGTGAGGGTGAAGCAGTGAGGGTGAAGCAGTGAGGGTGGAGCAGTGAGTGGAGCAGTGAGGGTGAAGCAGTGAGGGTGAAGCAGTGAGGGTGGAGCAGTGAGTGGAGCAGTGAGGGTGAAGCAGTGAGGGTGAAGCAGTGAGGGTGGAGCAGTGAGGGTGAAGCAGTGAGGGTGGAGCAGTGAGTGGAGCAGTGAGGGTGAAGCAGTGAGGGTGAAGCAGTGAGGGTGGAGCAGTGAGTGGAGCAGTGAGGGTGAAGCAGTGAGGGTGAAGCAGTGAGGGTGGAGCAGTGAGGGTGAAGCAGTGAGTGGAGCAGTGAGGGTGAAGCAGTGAGGGTGTGAAGCAGTGAGTGAGCAGTGAGGGTGAAGCAGTGAGGGTGAAGCAGTGAGGGTGAAGCAGTGAGGGTGGAGCAATGAGTGGAGCAGTGAGGGTGAAGCAGTGAGGGTGGAGCAGTGAGTGGAGCAGTGAGGTGAAGCAGTGAGTGGAGCAGTGAGGGTGAAGCAGTGAGGGTGAAGCAGTGAGGGTGAAGCAGTGAGTGGAGCAGTGAGTGGAACAGTGAGTGGAGCAGTGAGTGAAGCAGTGAGTGGAACAGTGAGGGTGAAGCAGTGAGGGTGGAGCAGTGAGGGTGAAGCAGTGAGGGTGAAGCAGTGAGGGTGGAGCAGTGAGTGGAGCAGTGAGGGTGAAGCAGTGAGGGTGAAGCAGTGAGTGGAGCAGTGAGGGTGGAGCAGTGAGGGTGGAGCAGTGAGGGTGAAGCAGTGAGGGTGAAGCAGTGAGGGTGAAGCAGTGAGGGTGGAGCAGTGAGGGTGAAGCAGTGAGGGTGGAGCAGTGAGGGTGAAGCAGTGAGGGTGAAGCAGTGAGTGGAGCAGTGAGGGTGGAGCAGTGAGGGTGAAGCAGTGAGGGTGAAGCAGTGAGGGTGAAGCAGTGAGGGTGGAGCAGTGAGGAGCAGTGAGGGTGGAGCAGTGAGTGGAGCAGTGAGGGTGAAGCAGTGAGGGTGGAGCAGTGAGGGTGAAGCAGTGAGGGTGAAGCAGTGAGGGTGAAGCAGTGAGTGGAGCAGTGAGGGTGAAGCAGTGAGGGTAAAGCAGTGAGGGTGAAGCAGTGAGGGTGGAGCAGTGAGGGTGAAGCAGTGAGGGTGGAGCAGTGAGGGTGGAGCAGTGAGGGTGAAGCAGTGAGGGTGAAGCAGTGAGGGTGAAGCAGTGAGGGTGGAGCAATGAGTGGAGCAGTGAGGGTGAAGCAGTGAGGGTGAAGCAGTGAGGGTGAAGCAGTGAGGGTGAAGCAGTGAGTGGAGCAGTGAGGGTGAAGCAGTGAGGGTGGAGCAGTGAGGGTGAAGCAGTGAGGGTGAAGCAGTGAGGGTGAAGCAGTGAGGGTGAAGCAGTGAGTGGAGCAGTGAGGGTGAAGCAGTGAGGGTGGAGCAGTGAGGGTGAAGCAGTGAGGGTGAAGCAGTGAGGGTGGAGCAGTGAGTGGAGCAGTGAGGGTGAAGCAGTGAGGGTGAAGCAGTGAGGGTGGAGCAGTGAGGGTGAAGCAGTGAGGGTGGAGCAGTGAGGGTGGAGCAGTGAGGGTGAAGCAGTGAGGGTGAAGCAGTGAGGGTGGAGCAGTGAGGGTGGAGCAGTGAGGGTGAAGCAGTGAGGGTGAAGCAGTGAGTGGAGCAGTGAGGGTGAGCAGTGAGGAGCAGTGAGGGTGAAGCAGTGAGGGTGAAGCAGTGAGGGTGGAAGCAGTGAGGGTGGAGCAGTGAGGGTGAAGCAGTGAGGGTGGAGCAGTGAGGGTGAAGCAGTGAGGGTGAAGCAGTGAGTGGAGCAGTGAGGGTGGAGCAGTGAGGGTGAAGCAGTGAGGGTGAAGCAGTGAGGGTGAAGCAGTGAGGGTGGAGCAGTGAGGAGCAGTGAGGGTGGAGCAGTGAGTGGAGCAGTGAGGGTGGAGCAGTGAGGGTGGAGCAGTGAGGGTGGAGCAGTGAGGAGCATTGAGGGTGGAGCAGTGAGGGTGAAGCAGTGAGGGTGGAGCAGTGAGGAGCAGTGAGGGTGGAGCAGTGAGTGGAGCAGTGAGGGTGGAGCAGTGAGGGTGGAGCAGTGAGGGTGAAGCAGTGAGGGTGAAGCAGTGAGGGTGAAGCAGTGAGGGTGGAGCAGTGAGGGTGGAGCAGTGAGAGCAGTGAGGGTGGAGCAGTGAGAGCAGTGAGGGTGAAGCAGTGAGGGTGAAGCAGTGAGTGGAGCAGTGAGGGTGAAGCAGTGAGGGTGAAGCAGTGAGGGTGAGCAGTGAGGGTGAAGCAGTGAGGGTGGAGCAGTGAGGGTGAAGCAGTGAGGGTGAAGCAGTGAGGGTGGAGCAGTGAGGGTGGAGCAGTGAGTGGAGCAGTGAGGGTGGAGCAGTGAGAGCAGTGAGGGTGAGCAGTGAGGGTGAAGCAGTGAGGGTGGAAGCAGTGAGGGTGGAGCAGTGAGGGTGGAGCAGTGAGGGTGAAGCAGTGAGGGTGGAGCAGTGAGGGTGAAGCAGTGAGGGTGAAGCAGTGAGGGTGGAGCAGTGAGTGGAGCAGTGAGGGTGAAGCAGTGAGGGTGAAGCAGTGAGTGGAGCAGTGAGGGTGAAGCAGTGAGGGTGAAGCAGTGAGTGGAGCAGTGAGGGTGAAGCAGTGAGGGTGGAGCAGTGAGGGTGAAGCAGTGAGAGTGGAGCAGTGAGGGTGAAGCAGTGAGGGTGAAGCAGTGAGGGTGAAGCAGTGAGTGGAGCAGTGAGGGTGGAGCAGTGAGTGGAGCAGTGAGTGGAGCAGTGAGGGTGAAGCAGTGAGGGTGAAGCAGTGAGGGTGGAGCAGTGAGTGGAGCAGTGAGGGTGGAGCAGTGAGGGTGAAGCAGTGAGGGTGGAGCAGTGAGGGTGAAGCAGTGAGGGTGAAGCAGTGAGGGTGGAGCAGTGAGTGGAGCAGTGAGGGTGAAGCAGTGAGGGTGAAGCAGTGAGGGTGAAGCAGTGAGTGGAGCAGTGAGGGTGAAGCAGTGAGTGGAGCAGTGAGTGGAGCAGTGAGGGTGAAGCAGTGAGTGGAGCAGTGAGTGGAGCAGTGAGGGTGAAGCAGTGAGGGTGAAGCAGTGAGGGTGAAGCAGTGAGGTGGAGCAGTGAGGGTGAAGCAGTGAGGGTGGAGCAGTGAGTGGAGCAGTGAGTGGAGCAGTGAGGGTGGTATTACTTTTAGGGGGTGTGGTCTAACGTGGGGGCGTTGCCTCACCTCAGGGTTGAGTGTGTTGTTCTCGGAGCTCTTGGTGGACAGCAGAATGTGGGTGAAGCCGTCTTGTTTCTTCACCACAATGTCACGGTAACGGTAAGCGCTCTCCGTCTGTCGAACACTGAACCTCAGACGTTTGTCAAACGCAGAACGCTCCTCCAGACGTCGTTTTCCCGTAGCACTCGTTGCCCCAGCAACAGCGCTCTGCACGCCTGACATCCCGTTGGCAGCGACCGCCTCCATTAACGCAGAGTTACCTGTGGGAAACAACACATTCAAACATTGTTCCACTGGAGTCACTCGCTCATTTAACACAACTTCATCAGTCCACTCAGGTAAATGAAGCCTGCAGGTGAATCTGTTCCCGCTCCTCCTTCACTCTGTATCTTTTAAACAGCTTAAACATTTTCAACTCACTGACGTTCAGCTGCTCGTCTGATGTTTGTTATTTGTTCATATCTGATGTTTGTTTGATTATGATTTGATGTTTATTTATGATCTGATGTTTGTTTGTTTTCTGAACTTCTGGTTTGTCAGAGCTGCAGAGAGAACTGAGCTCAGCTCTGTGATCATGTTATCAGGTGAGTAAACCAGCACACGTGTGGACCGTGTGTGTGTGTGTGTGTGTGTGTGTGTGTGTGTGTGTGTGTGTGTATGTTTTTTGTTTTTTTTTTGGGGGCGGGGGAATAGGACTGTCAAGACAAAAACCTGAACCTGGAACCTGGTCCGACCTTTTCAACAAGTTTCTGTGTCACCCAATCAGATACATGCAAACTATGTGACCTATGACCTCACCTGTGCCACTGAGGGAGCGCATGGCAGCAGGTGTGATGGGAACTCGGGGTGGGGGCAGAGGGTTCTGGCTGCGTGGTCTGGTCCCCATGCGGGCCCTCTCCTCTCCGGGACCCAGCTGGACTCCTGCAGGTTTCTCCAGCAGGGCTACCTCAGGTGGGACCAGGTGAGCTTCCTGAGCTCCGGCCTCCAGACTGTGAGCCGCCTCGCTGGGAGACTCCTCTGAGTCCAGGCGGCTGTTCATCGGACTCTTAGGAACCAGGATCTTGATGCCGGTCTTGGACAGGTCCACGCTGCGGCGGGCAGAGCCAGCCGGAGCCACCGACATCAGACCGAACCTGTTGGCCGGCAGGGGCAGCGGAGAGCCGACGGAGTGCGGGCGGGTCAGTCCCACGAGGGGCAGGGGAGCCGGACTGACCAGAGGTTTCCCCTGGGTACAGTCTCCAGTTAAACCTGCGCTTATGTCACCGCGAGCTGCAGAGACAGGCGGCGGCCTGCAGGGCGGCCTGTGGCCAGAGCTGCAGTTGAGGCTGGGCGAGCTGCGGGTGGAGCGCAGTAACGTACTGTCTCTCTGTCGCTCCATGTACTGACGGTTAAACTCATGGACGTAGATCATACAGGTGGACAGGTGACTCTCAGGTTCCCAGGTGTCCTCCTCTGAACCATAACCTCTCCACCTGACCAGGTACTCCACCTTCCCCTTCCTGTTCTTCCTCTTGTCCACGATCCTCTCCACCTGAGGAGAACAGTTACCTGATGATCTTTATCATACACAGGCGTCACACACATATCAATATAACAGATCAATATGATTATAAATGATGATGATGAACATGAGCAAGTGAAACACCAGAGACTGACTAGACAGAAAAATCAATTATTAATTAACAATTAAAATTTAAAAAATTTCAATAAAAAAAAAAAAACAGTTGTAAATCAGGATTTTACTGGATATTGAAAAATTGACAATTCATTGATTAACTGATTGTTTGATTGAAAGGTGACAGTTTCTCAGATCCTCAGTTTTTCTCACAGTGAATTTACATTTATCAATTTTACAAAGAAAATCAATCGTTGAGATCAGATTTTTCATCATCATCATCATCATCTTCCTCATCATCATCATCATCATCATCATCGTCATCAACATCAGGAGGCGTCTGATTGGTCCAGATTCAACCAGCAGCAGGACAACGAGTCCAGACACAGAGTCAGAGAGAACTGTCCTCAGAGACCAGAAGAACCAGGAGTCCTGCAGCAGATGGTCTGGACCCCACAGAGACCAGATCCCAGCATCATGGAGTCAGTCTGGATCACATGAAGAGACAGAAGACCTGAGTCAGGTTCTCCAAGTCGCTGGAGGAACTGACCTCACCAGAACCTGAAGAACTTTGAGCAGGTGTACTGAGGAGAACTGGTGCTGGTTTTAAGATAAAGGGGGTCACAGCAAATCCTGATCTGATTCAGGTTTTAGCTTCTTATGCACTTTGTATAAAGTTCACTGATGAATAAAAAGTATTCATGTCTTTATGAGCTCATGAGTTGATCTAGTTAACTGTAAGAGAACTAGTTTAATAAAACCGGATGTGGAGTCTATGCAGGTCCGGGATCAGACGTTAACGTAGGGTTAATTCTCATTTATTCAGCTGTCTATAACAATAATCAATTATTATTCTGATGAACTCTTCTCTCACCAGCTAACAGCTAATAGAAGCTGAGTCTAAGCTAGCTGCGGCTGTTTACTGAAGCTAACTCAGTCCGGTTTCATCTGGACCAGGATCCAGACTCCAACCGGCTCATAACGAACCAGTTCATTTCACTTCTCTTTGTTCATCTCTTCGGAAACTTTACTCTGCCGCTAGCTTCCATTAGCATGTTAGCATTAGCTCGCGTCACCTCGTAGAACTCCTCCGTAGCCATGGAGACTGTGCGCGTGCACGAGCAGCTTCCAGAAGCTTCTTCAGGTGAGCACCAACATGAGAGACAGGGGTGCCCGGAGTCCTCCTCACCTGAGGTCTGTCTGTTGCTTTTAACCAGCGCGCGTAGTTAGTTTATCACTGTTAACTAGCTGTTAGCCGTTAGCACACCACAGGCTCCACCGAAACATCCGGTCTGACGTGCTGACTTACAAAATAAAAGCCCGGACCGCTGCTGAGACTCTTAATGCTAAGGATTTTAATCAGACTTTAAGGGATAACTAATTAACTGTAGTAAATTATAAAGGTATTTTAATAAGATTATATGCAATATATTTTAAAGATTTTTTTTAATTGACCATGAAATCATTTAATTAACCATGAAATCATTAATGTTTACCTGACAATAACTTTAATTTCTAAATCTATTAATCAATGCAGAAAAACTAAATGAACCATAACCTCTTCTCATAGTGATATGTTGCCATTAATTTTATCACTGACTTTACATATGAACAAATATTACAGATATAAAATAAAGTGTTCCTGTAATGTTATTTATTTTGAACCCATTAAAAAAAAACGAAATAGTGTTTCCATTAAAATTTCCAAACCCGTGAAGCTGTTGAATATCTGAAGAATTAATAAGAAGTAAGTTAAAAGCACAATTATTAACAGAATCCAGTTTTTACTTCTGCTGATTGTGTTGAGGCTTCAAACATCATGAAGTAGTTGTAAGGTTGTATTTGTTTTTGCATGTTGGTAACTTTGGTTTAAGGATGTTAAGAATGTGAACCTTGAGTAAGCTGCTGATGTTAAGGGATCCAGTACACATCTGGATTTTATGGTTATATTGTTGTTTATGGGTTTATCTACATCCCTCAGAGATTTAGTGATGCATTCCCTTTGAGGAGGAGGTAAGCAATAATAGTGAAACACAGAGGTAAAGCTCTCGAGGTTAACAGGTGTTAGTTACACCCAGTAACACCCAGAACAACAGAGGATATAAGCAGTTCAGATTCTGTCATTCAGAGAGAGACTTGGTGAATCCTTCATCAGATCTGTCCTCCATGCAGGAATAAACCAGCCAAACTCAAGTGTTGACTTGTTCCACTTTTTCATCTCTCAGCCACAAGAAATCATCTTTTCAGTGGTTCATTAGTGAAGATGATCCTGCTGAACTAAACCTGTCATAAATAAACTCAGAAGAACTTATACTGTGAAACATCCTTCATTTGTTTTAACACCATATTCATGTCTGAAATTATTTTTCACAATAAAGTTAAAAGTTAAATTATCTCTAGTTGATCAGATGTTGCATACTGGAATGTGATTGGACCAAACTAGTAGTGAAGTCATAAATGTGTCATCGATGTGACATCAGAGAGACATTCGATCGACATTAGACGTTTAGGAGATGTCAGGTTTTAGTTACTTAAAAACACCTCAGCATCACTTGTCAAAGTCACAGTGACAGATGACATCAGACGGTGACGTCAGATGACCTCGGACATTTGGTCATCTGGTGGTCAGCTGCTGGAGGGAGGGGCTTAAACACTGATTCAAGTTTCACATAAAAAACTGAAGTGAGGATGAAAACCAACAGAAACGTCTCCGTCATGTTCTCCAGAGCTCAGTCCTCTTCTTCTTCTGTGGTGGTTTAGTGGCAGCGACAGGAGGAGCTCCACCAGCTGTTTACAGCTGTTGATTCATGATGAGGAGATCAGATTTCTTGTAATTGTGTAAATTAAAATGAAAATTTCTCAATATTTAGATGAAACATTTCAACAGTCACTCAGTGTGAGGCATTCAGGTTTTGAATCAGTGTGAGGCATTCAGGTGCATGGATCATTGTGAGGCGTTCAGGTGCATGAATCACTGAGAGGCGTTCAGGTGCATGAACTGTTTTATTTCATGTGACAGCTCAGAGACATGATGGTGATGGTTCTCTGGGTCTAAGTCTGGATCAGTCTGGTCCCCCTCATTTCCTCATCACTCGGACTTCTTGTCAGTCAGTTTTTTGTAGCTCTGCAGGGGCGGAGCTGACGGCGCGACATCGTCGTCGTCGTCGTCACTTATGGTGGATCGGGCTTTACGGCAGAGGTAACAGAACACGGTGGCCATGGCAAGCGGGAAGCCAACCAGGAAGCAGCCCAGCAGCGGAGCCTGGCTGAACACCGACTGACGGGTGGAGGATCAGAGGTCAGAGGTCACAGACAGACAGGAAACAGGACTGATGATGACAGGACTTACCATCAGCGTGACTTTAGTCTCGTAGACAAAGCGTCTGGCACGTTGGACAACGCCGTTTCCTCCCTGACACTGAGACAGACACACCTCAGTGTTTCACACATGATCAAACCACTGTACTCAAGGTAAGTCTGCCCACACTCACCTGGATGCTGCCGTCCAGAACCCCGTTCAGGAAATCCATCAGGTGGTGCTCCGTCTCCACGGCGCCTGTTGGCAGGAAGTAGCCATCATTGGACAGATTGACCACGACGAACGATGGCACGATGACCTCACTGAGAAGAAAGAAACAGACGCTCACTGATCCATCTATGACACGTTAACAACCAATGGGGGTTGACCACATCATCACGTGTCACTCACGCCATCACCAGCCCGCTGATGTAGTCGCCGCCCTCCATGAAGCCGAAGTAGAAGCTTCTGAAACACAGTGAGACCTTTTATCTTGTTCTCAGAAATTTTCAGAATAAAAGTGTGAGCTATGACAGATGTCTGACCTGCTGTAGATCTCTCTGTGGTCTGCAGCTACTTTCTCCACCAGACTTTTATACCTGAGCAGGTGACAGGAAACGCATCACTGGAAGTTAAGATCCAAACTGTTACAGTTTACAGTTAAACTGACAGACTCAGTTACCTCAGGCTTTCCTCACACAGGTTCCTCTCCTCCACCAGCGCTAACACCACCAGTTTACCTGCAGGAGAGAGGCGGGGTCACATCACCTGAACCAATCAGCAGTGCCTCTTATGTCTACCAGGTGCTGCTGTGGTCAAACACTGACTGCACTCCTTTTTCTTCTTCTCGTTATTTATGAATCAGGAAGCTGCACCAGACTAAAGGTGATTATCATCACACTGTGAGAAGTCACCTGATCAAACATCAGCCTCAGGTGTGTGAATGTTACCTGACTCTCCCATGGCGTACAGAGTGTAGCTGTCAATCTTGAAGTAGTTTGGGAAACGTTCTCTGTTGATCCACGACTTCAGATCGCCGTCATGTTCCTCTGAAACACAATACAACATATACAATAACACTCATTCATTAAAGAGAGGCTGAAAGTCACTTGACCACTTACCTGAAGACTCACCTGAACCATCACCTAAACTCTCACATGAAGACTCACCTGAACACTAACCTTAACTCTCACCTGAAGACTCACCTGAAGACTCACCTGAACCATCACCTAAACTCTCACCTGAAGACTCACCTGAACACTAACCTTAACTCTCACCTGAAGACTCACCTTAACTCTCACCTTAACTCTCACCTGAAGACTCACCTGAACACTAACCTTAACTCTCACCTGAAGACTCACCTGAAGACTCACCTGAACCCTCACCTGACCATTCACCTTAACTCTCAGCTGAACACCTGAGGAAAGGTGTGATTCTGGTCACAGATGTATTGTTTCTCAACTTTGGTCATTGACTGACACTTTAAGTCCTTTCACTGTTCACACACTGACACTTCACCTGCCGACGGTACACACACTTCGGTTCTCTACAACACCTTTCAGTCTGCAGCCTGATGATGTCACTATAACTGGATTAATCTGCAGGTCTCAGCGTTTATTCTCATATCATATTTATTCTTTACTCATGGTTCTGACGATGTTCAGGTGGGTGAAGGTCTAAACCTGTTCTCAGGTAGACCGGGGCCCTGGACCATCACTTGGTTCAGGTAACATGTTAAAGTCTAGATCAGGTTCCTGTCTCACCGTTGTAGGTAAAGAAGGTCCCGTCTTTAAAAACCACCACAGCCGGCAGAGAGGGCAGAGAGACCGCCTGCAAACAGACACACCTCAGGTCACCTGTCAGCTATGACATCATCCACAAAGACAGGCTGGTCAATCTTCTCTGAACTGAAGAACACAGCGTTCTGCTGGAGAACACAGTGTTCTCCAGCAGAACGCTGTGTTCTCCAGCAGAACGCTGTGTTCTTCAGCAGAACGCTGTGTTCTCCAGCAGAACGCTGTGTTCTCCAGCAGAACGCTGTGTTCTTCAGCAGAACGCTGTGTTCTTCAGCAGAACGCCGTGTTCTCCAGCAGAACGCTGTGTTCTCCAGCAGAACGCTGTGTTCTTCAGCAGAACGCCGTGTTCTCCAGCAGAACGCTGTGTTCTTCAGCAGACAGCAGTAGCTCTGCTGTCTGCTGAAGAACACAGCGTTCTGCTGGAGAACACAGTGTTCTCCAGCGGAACGCTGTGTTCTTCAGCAGAACGCTGTGTTCTTCAGCAGAACGCCGTGTTCTCCAGCAGAACGCTGTGTTCTTCAGCAGACAGCAGTAGCTCTGCTGAGGAAGTGTAGAACCTTTGGCAGGATGTCTCTGGCAGCAGAGAAGAAGTAGGTGTGGACGATCAGCTGCTCAGCTGCAGACGTGTAGTTTCCCTGAAAACACATCACAGGTCAGAGGTCAGCTCTTCTGTGTGTGCGTGTGTGTGTGTGTGCGTGTGCGTGTGTGTGTGTGTGTGTGCATGTTTGTGGGCGTGTGTGTGTGTGTGTGTGTGTGTGTGTGTGTGTGCATGTTTGTGGGCGTGTGTGTGTGTGTGTGTGCGTGTTTGTGGGCGTGTGTGTGTGTGTGTGCATGTTTGTGTGTGTGCATGTTTGTGGGCGTGTGTGTGTGCATGTTTGGGTGTGTGTGTGTGTGTGTGTGTGTGTTTGTGTGTGCATGTTTGTGTGTGTGCGTGTGTTTGTGTTTTTGTGTGTGTGTGTGTGTGTGGGTGTGTGTGTGTGTGCGTGTGTTTGTGTTTTTGTGTGTGTGTGTGTGGGTATGTGTGTGTGTGTGTGTGTTTTGTGTGTGTGTGTGTGTGTGTGTGCATGTTTGTGTGTGTGTGTGTGTGTGTGGGTGTTTGTGGGTGTGTGTGGGTGTTTGTGGGTGTGGGTGTGTGTGTGTGTGTGTGTGCATGTTTGTGGGCGTGTGTGTGTGTGCATGTTTGTGTGTGTGTGTGTGGGTGTTTTTGGGTGTTTGTGGGTGTGTGTGGGTGTTTGTGGGTGTTTGTGGGTGTGTGTGGTTGTTTGTGGGTGTGTGTGTGTGTGCGTGTGTTTGTGTTTTTGTGTGTGTGTGGGTATGTGTGTGTGTGTGTGTGTGTGTGTGTTTTGTGTGTGTGTGTGTGTGTGTGTGTGCATGTTTGTGTGTGTGTGTGTGTGTGTGGGTGTTTGTGGGTGTGTGTGGGTGTTTGTGGGTGTGTGTGTGTGTGTGTGTGTGTGTGTGTGTGTGCATGTTTGTGGGCGTGTGTGTGCATGTTTGTGTGTGTGTGTGTGTGTGTGTGTGTGCATGTTTGTGTGTGTGTGTGTACCTTTAGCTGTGATGTGGCTCCAACATAAACAAACATGACATCTCGGCTGTTCATGGCGTGTTGGAAAAGCTGCAGACTGGTGAGAGTTCGAACCAGCGGCCTGAAGGACACAAGACAGACAGTCACAGTGTTCATCAACACACAGTGTGAACAACGGTAAACAGTCAGTGTGACGTGTGTAAAGGTTCCTGATTCCTGGATCTGCAGGACATCTGTTGTTGATGTTTGTTGTATGTTGTTGTTGATGTTGTTGTTGATATATTTGTTGTTGTTATTGTTGATGATGTTGTTATTGTTGATGATGTTGTTAATGTTGTTGTTGTTGTTGTTGATGTTTGTTGTTATTGATGTTGATGTTGTTGTTGATATATTTGTTGTTGTTATTGTTGTTGATATATTTGTTGATGTTGTTGTTGATATATTTGTTGTTGTTATTGTTGATGATGTTGTTATTGTTGATGATGTTGTTAATGTTGTTGTTGTTTGTTGTTATTGTTGTTGATGTTGTTGTTGATATATTTGTTGTTGTTATTGTTGTTGATATATTTGTTGTTATTATTGTTGATGATGTTGTTGTTGTTGTTGTTGTTGAAGGTGTAATGTGTAAGATCTGGACAAATCTGTCTGGAATTTTAGTTTAAAATGTTTTTAAAAAATGAACTAACACCATCAATAGTGTGTGAAGGAGCCACAGTGAAGATGTCAGGACCAAGACCACCATCTGTTGTATTTCAGATATCTAATGAAACGAGCATGCTAACCAACTAGCCGCATCCCGGACCGTGTTGTAATACCACCTAGACACACTAGATGCTGTGTGAGTCAGTGTCGCGTGTAGTCTGCCCTCAGTCCCACGAAGAAGAAGAGCTTCCTCCAGCGCTTGAAGTAACGCTACAGCCCCGACCCAAAAATACTCGCTGCCGATGAGCGTCACAGAAACGCGAACGTCATCTCCGTCCCGAAGAACCGCTCCGTCAGGAAACCACGTTCAACGGCAAAGAAGCAAAATCCCGGGTTAATGATGGTGTGCTTTTCCACCGCGGGAGACAGCTCCGGGTAAAGAGATGAGACTTCTTTTAGACAGGTGAGTAACATCTAAACTTGGTCTGTAGTAAAAGTATCATTAGTGCCAATGACAAACACTTCAAGTGGCAAACATGTAAGACGGTGAGGTTTTAGCGATGTAGTAGAATTCAGCCTGTTCCCGCGGCTGGTGTCCAGCTGATGCGCCACTAACTTTTCTTTTACAAGACAAAGAGACTGTTTGATCCAGAACCAGCGGGTTCAGGATCCACTGCCTAATACTGTCTTTATTTTAGCATATCCATATCTATCCTTACTATTTATTTATTATTTGTTTCTATTATTATTTACACAACAGATCTAACATGTTTGAAAATAAAGAACTTGTATGACCTAAACTAATTATCCTATCACGTTTGTCTGTATCAGGACCAGATGTCCAGTCCAGTCCAGTCCAGTCCTCCCCAGTGATGGACCAGCAGCTGCCTGTTCTTCTGCATCTGGCCTCATCAACCATCATCAACCACGTGACATCAACACCTTGAGGTATGATCCTGCACATGACTGATATTGTCTGTACTGTGATCTCCTGACAGTTTTGTCAACGCTTTTGTCCAGAGTTTTTTCAGTTTTATTTTTTTTAATATGTGTATCTATGTATATTTATCTTCTTGACTGTTGCAGTATTTTGCTTTTTTATTGTTATTTCCTGTTAATATGTTTTTTGGATACTGCACCAAACACCAAGCCAAATATCTTGTAAGTAAAAACCTACCTGGCAATAAACCTTAATATCTGATTCTGCCTTTGTGATGATGTCATCATCCCTTCCTCATGCTGCTGTAGCCTGACACCCATGTGTCCTGCAGGATCCCCTTGCTTTCATATTTTTATAGGTAAATAAAAACATAATGTTTGTACTACAAGTACTCATAATTTGTTTCAGTGCTCTCAACAATTTTAACTATCAACAATAAATGTACTTATGAATAATAAATTATAAGGAACAAGGGGAAAACAACAACAAGATTAACTGGACAGGGGCGAAGAGGTGAACTGCTGCCCCCTATGGAGGTGGGTCAAGTAGCACGATCTTATACATTATACGTTTAATGTTGTTGTTAATGTTGTTGATGTTGTTGTTGTTGTTGTTGTTGATGATGTTGTTGTTGTTGTGTAGGTGGTTCTCACCCTCCAACTCGATGAGCAAAGTCCATGATTCCATCTTTGGTTCTCGGTCCTGAATAATTATATTTCACACCTTTCTTCAACCTGAGAACAGAGAACAGCTGTTTAAACATCTGTACAAGCAGCAGTTCACTTTACCATCAGTCATTCAATCCACAATCCAGATGTGTTCAGACTCTGATTAGTCTTCTTTATGTGGAGGCCACCAGACTCTGGATCTGATTGGTTGATGTGCAGTGATGTCACAGTCAGGACTTACATGAGGATGGATGGATAACCTCTGACCTTGAACTCTTTGGCCAAACCTGGAGAAAACAACATCAGCTGTGACTTCTGACTGCTGAGGTCCGACCTCTGTGGTCTGACATCTCAGCTCTGACCTTTGACCTGTTTGTGTTAACTGTTGACACACAGATTTATACAGACCAACAGTCTCTGGTTTTGGTTTAAGCTTTCACACATGAACAAATGTGACGGCAGGAAGTCAGTGCTCAGGTGACTATCACACACCTGGCTCATCATATATACTCACCTGAGCAGCAGCTGGATTCATTCATTCTGTATTTATTAAAGAACAAGACTGGACCTCATACAGAAACATACTGTGGTTCTCCACATTCTTTAGATTTGTGACACACCGAAGTCCATCTAACCGGTGTGGGTCACACTGTTATACTTCTATTTTGATAGTGAGACTGACCAGTGTTGGCGGTGGCGTCTGATTTGCCGACATTGACCGGGGAACCGAGACTCTTCAGTTCTGATCCGATCTGATGCCAAACAGGGTCCAGCTGTTTACAGAAGGTACACCAGGGGGCGTAGAACTGCACGAGATACAACACACACCATCACACACTACACAATAAACACAAACACACACTACAGACACTACAGACACTACACACACACACAGTACATGCTAGAGTTGTCAAAAAATCAATACTCAGATACTAATAGATACTAAAATTAGTATGGGATCAGATACTCATTAGCAACAGCATCGATACAACAGTTCTGTCTTCACCTCCTCCAGTTGACACACAGCTTCATACAGCAGAGCTGCAGACAGACAGGCAGACAGACAGGCACACCGCCCCTCCCCCCACCAGCAGCTGAACACAGGAACGCTAGTTGACGTTCACAACACTGAGCTGGTGTCGTCAGCATAAAGCTAAATTAACATGGCAGGTGCTGCTGCTGAAGGAACTTCACAACCTCTTTTAGTTGACAATGAAAAAAGCAAAAGTGCCGTTTGGAATTATTTTGTATTATTATTTTTACCTGGCCGGCGGCACATGTTAACGTAAGCCGTTTAACTATTAGCAGTTAGCCGATAGCCACATTAAGCGCCTGTTAAGTTATCATTAAGCTAGTGGCTAGTGGCTAATAATAAAATGACTAACGTTAATGTGGGAGCTAGGCAGTAAATGTTATCAGTCCTGCCCGTCTGTAACGTTACTAGTTCATTTAACAGGATAACACAATTATTTGTGTCTGAAAAGTGTTATATTTCTCTTAAAGTCCCAAACTGAAGCTGAGAAACAGCAGCAGCCTCCCAACTCTGTTTGATCAGCAACCAAAACATGGTGCCAAGTCACAGTAGCTGAATACATTTGCATGTCATATATATATATATATATACATATATACTCCTCACAGTAAGGTTACTGTTGTTTTGTTTTTTTTGCACTACCTCAGACAATCTAAAAGTAGTGTTGTCATTGATGTTATTGTTTGTATTGTTCTAATCTTTATTTAAAAAAGGGTTAGGGTCATTTTTTTCTCCCCATGGAATCGAAAATGGTATCGAGTATCAAGTATTTTCCTGGGAAATTAAAGTATTGTGAAAACCCTACTACACACACACACACACTACACAGTTCTAACAGTAGAATGATAATGACTCTTTACACCTGTATCACTGTTATCATGGTTATAACCAGTCTATATACAGTGTATACACCCCCCTTCTATATTAATAAAACTGGACTGAATTGAATATAAAGAGTTTATTTTAATAACAATCATAATTAAATAATGACACATACTTTAATGAGCCAGATGTCATCAGCTCCTCTGGTTTCCATGAAGCTGTTCAACACAATCACGCTAATTATTTACTCATCAAAATAAAAGTTGCTGTGTGATAATTTAAAAGAAGCAGGAAACAACAAAACTTCAGAATAAAATGAAAAGATGAGAAAGCAGCAGCCATACGGAGGCTCAGAGGGGACAAAACAGAACAGCGGTAGTTTTATTAACACCTTAACACATCCAGTCAGTGGCTGCTCTGGAGCTTTTGATCACATCACATGAACCTCATCCACAGAAGAAAACATTAACATTAAACATCTACAACTCAGTGACAGGAATCATGTGATTCAGTCAAAAGCTCCAGAACAGCTACTAAATGGACCTGGACTGAATGTTTATTAATGATTTAATAAAGTTGAAGTGACGACTGAAAACAGGATGTTTGTACTCACGAGTCATCCAGCTCATCCACGAAGGCCGCCACCAGCGACACACACAGCAGCACTGACAACACACACACACACACACACACACACACAAAGATGGCGGACAGCAAACAAAATGAATTTTGTTAAAGACATGCAGACATGGAGGAATTGAGGTCTGAACCCTCTGCTGTAAAACAGCTGATTGTGTTTACATCAGCTGTCTCTCATGTCTGTTTATCACAGGAAGTCATTAACATGAACTTCATTAACCCTTCATTTCCTGCAGGTTATCGAGTCTCTGCAGAATCAGAGGAAAGAGTTTGGTGAAGACATACCTGAGAGACGGACTCTGTTCCTCGTGTCCAACATGTTGACTGATGGAGGAGATTAACAGACAGAGCTTATCTGCTAACTGCTAACAGACGCACTGCTAATCTGATTAACAGGTTACATTCAATCCACTGAAGCTTTATTGACAGCAGCTTTACATTAGCAACAGTCAACTGAGATTGTACAACAATATACAACAACATGAAACGGTGACGTCAGCAGAACACCCACGTTAATCAAATTTAGCAGCCGACTGACCAACAGGTGATTACAACTCCTGAGATGGAGGAAGGAAAGGATGGAAGGAGCGAAGGAATAAAAAAGGGAAAGAGAGGAAACAAGGAGGCATCGAAAGAAGGATGTGAGGAAGGAATGTAGGAGGTGAAGGAGGACAGGATGGAAGGATGTAAGAAGGAGATAAGAAAGGAAATGAGAAGGTGGGAGAGGACGGAAGAAGGTATAAATAAATCAAACTAAAGTTAATGAAACATGAACCTCCATTAAAACCTGATCCAGCTGATCATTGTCAGTCAGCTGCTAACGATGCTGACCAATCTATAATCAATAAAGTCAACAGAGGCTTCATCAGACAGGATCATTTCAGTTTCTCTTCAACGACCAAACAACACAAACATGTAACCATGACGACGCTTCACTTTCTTCTTTGTGTTTTTCTAGGTCAGGTGTCACGGAGGAAGCAGCAGAGGATTCCCCTCCGTCACAGCGCCCCCGTCAGGTGAGTCCCGGTCAGGTGAGTCCGTGTGGGGTGCTGCTGTTTTCTGTGGGCTGTGCTGGTTGAGCAGGGCGGAGCTGCTGGAGCTGCTGGTCTTGGTGTTGGAGGGGTCAGCAGCTACATCTATAAACATGTGTCGGGTGGAGGCCGTTGATCCGTCAGCTTCACTCTCCGTCCAGCAGGACTCGCTGTCAGACACCGACGACAGCCGGCTCTTACCCCAGCGGCCATTAGTCCGCGCGCCGATGCTGAGCCGGACTCCCGCCGAGCCCTGCTCGGTGAGCGTGGCCCGGGGAGATGAGGTGCCACTCGAGCTGAAGGAGGAGCGCAGGTCCTTCTCCTGCAGCCGCAGCACGGCACGCAGCAGCGGGACGTAGCGGCCGATGGCAGCTCGGTACTTTGGGTGTGTGATGGCGTAGATGATGGGGTTGTGGATAGCGGAGGCCTTGGCGATGACTGCAGGGACTGAGTTCATATATGGAGTCAGCAGGTGGGCGTAGCCGGCAGTGGCGGTCAGAGCGACCGCAGAGTACGGAGACCAGGACAGCACGAACAGCAGGATCACTCCCAGAGCCACTTTCGCCATCCGCCACTCGCTGCGCAGACGTTCGTGCGCCTTGTTGGTCTCTCCACAGCTGAGCCGCTTCATCTCCCGCCCCGCCCGCCGCACCACCTGGAAGATGGCGAAGTAGCACCCGGCAATGAGGGCGAGTGGGATGAAGAAGACGAAGGCGAACAACAGGATGGTGTAGGTGCGCACGGTAGCCGTGAAGCTCATGTAGTCCCAGCTGCACGACGTCTGCAGGCCCTCAGGGACGTAAGCGCTCCACCCGAAGAACGGCGGCAGACTCCAGCCCAGAGAGTACAACCACACAGCCGCTAGCACCGCCAACACCCGCCGCCGACTCACCCCGCCCCGCAGGGCCAGAGGCCGCGTGATGGTGAGGCAGCGGTCCATCGCGATGGCGGTCAGCGTCATCATGGAGGTGATGCCGAACAGAGCGCCGCAGAAGGCGTACAGCTCGCAGGCGAGCTCCCCGAACACCCAGCGATGGTGGAGACTGGCCACGAAGAAGACCGGAGACTGCGTCAGAGACATCAGGAAGTCGGCCACCGCCAGGTTGACCACCAGCAGGTTACTGGGCGATCGCAGCGTCCGACTGCGACAGAACACGTAAATGACCAGAGTGTTTCCCAGCATGCCTGTCACCCCCACCAACAGGATGACAGAGCCAATAATGTAGTGGGCGTGGTCAGGCACATCCACGGTGGGAAACAGGTGAGGCTGCAGGTGGGATTGGTGTGTGGGGGTGTGGCCAGGCAGATGGAGCAGCTTCGACGTTCTGACATGGTGATGGCGGTTGGTCTGGAGGAAGGAGCAGTTTTCTCCCACAGAGCAGAGAGAGGAGGAGCTGGTGGGCTGGTGATGACTCATTGCTGCAGCTGGAGGTTGGCTAGATGTCGGCTGAATGTCGGCTGGAGGACGGCAGGATGTCGGCTGGAGGTTGGCAAGATGTCGGCTGGAGTTCGGCTGGATGTCGGCTGGAGGTTGGCAAGATGTCGGCTGGAGGTCGGCTGGATGTTGGCTGTTCAGTGAATCGTCTCTCTGTGGACTCGTGTGTCCGTCTGCAGCTCTTTATGTCCCGATGGTCTGACCGATGATGACGGAGGATCATTGATTGGACCTCAGACTGATCCATTAACTGTCTGCATTTAGAGGATAAATCAACATCTGGACCAGATGTGACCCAACTGTTGCAGTTTAATGTGGATCATCATTAACACCCTGAGGTTAATGAGCTTTTAACTTTAGTGAAAACAGGGTCACACTTCGTCACGTTTCTAGTGACGTCCTGTAAAGTCAGCGTGATGACTTTAATAAAACATGTTTCCAACATTGACGGTCTGAATGTCAAACTTCTTCTTTTGTTTCCTTGTATCAACGCAGAAGAAAGTTTCAATGATAATGAATATTTTTAAATGGATCTCAGTCAGTTTTCAGTCATTAAGATTTCTGAAGCTCATTAAAGGAGACTCACTTTAATTAGTTATTTGCATGATCTCTCCATAAATAGAACCATAAAGCAAAACCAAAGAGGTTCTGTGATCTGTGATATCTCAGCTGGAAAATGCAAAAATTCAACAGGAAAAGAAATAAAGAGAAAAACTTCCTTGGCAGAAAAGTGAATGAGTTTTAATTTTGACAATACAGAGAAAAATCGTGTCACCGAACGCAGCTGATCAGGGTTTAAACCGTTCATTAGGTAACTAATATTTACAACAGCTGATTTTCGCAAACTGACATAATAAACAACTTATGTTATGAAGCTCAGACAGCTGAGCTAACAGTTTTCATCAATGTTTCTGCTAAGCTAGGCTTATAGTTACTCACTGCTTCCAGTCTTTGTGCGTAGCTAGGCTAACAGTCCTGGACTCGGACTCACTGTTGAAATGTGGGGCAGCAGATATTGACTCCTCTGTGACCTTGATCACAAACAACTTTTTTCTCCCCCAAAATGCACCAGGAGTCCATCAACCTCAAGAGCTTTCCATCCCATCCATCCGTCAGTCAATTGGTCGATCAGCAGGAGGGTGGGAGGAGCCTCCCACCCTCTTTGTCTCTGAGGCTTGTGTTTGTATTCAGTTGGTCTTAGTCCAGGATGTCAGTCTCCTGTGTCCAGGTGAGCAACAGGTGAGATGTCAGGTGGTGGGGGAAAGGCAGGGGGGCGGAGCCAATCTGTGTTTCAAGCTCCACCGCTTCACCAGCCTGCCCATCGTCCCTGTGAAACCACGAAGAAGATGAGGAGAGACAGACGGACGGCAGGGACAGCACTCACTCTGAGAGACAGACAGACAACAGATAGGTAACAGTCAGACAACAGTCAGACAACAGATAGGTAACAGTCAGACAACAGACAGACAACAGATAGGTAACAGTCAGACAACAGTCAGACAACAGATAGGTAACAGTCAGACAACAGACAGACAACAGATGGGTAACAGTCAGACAACAGACAGACAACAGATAGGTAACAGATGGGTAACAGTCAGACAACAGTCAGACAACAGACAGACAACAGATGGGTAACAGTCAGACAACAGATAGGTAACAGTCAGACAACAGTCAGACAACAGACAGACAACAGATAGGTAACAGTCAGATAACAGACAGACAACAGATAGGTAACAGTCAGATAACAGACAGACAACAGATGGGTAACAGTCAGATAACAGACAGACAACAGATAGGTAACAGTCAGACAACAGACAGACAACAGATGGGTAACAGTCAGACAACAGACAGACAACAGATGGGTAACAGTCAGACAACAGATAGGTAACAGTCAGACAACAGTCAGACAACAGACAGACAACAGATGGGTAACAGTCAGACAACAGACAGACAACAGATAGGTAACAGTCAGACAACAGTCAGACAACAGACAGACAACAGATAGGTAACAGTCAGACAACAGACAGACAACAGATAGGTAACAGTCAGACAACAGACAGACAACAGACAGACAACAGATAGGTAACAGTCAGACAACAGACAGACAACAGATAGGTAACAGTCAGACAACAGATAGGTAACAGTCAGACAACAGACAGACAACAGTCAGACAACAGACAGACAACAGATAGGTAACAGTCAGACAACAGACCGACAACAGACCGACAACAGATAGGTAACAGTCAGACAACAGACCGACAACAGATAGGTAACAGTCAGACAACAGATAGGTAACAGTCAGACAACAGACAGACAACAGATAGGTAAGAGTCAGACAACAGACAGACAACAGATAGGTAACAGTCAGACAACAGACCGACAACAGATAGGTAACAGTCAGACAACAGACCGACAACAGATAGGTAACAGTCAGACAACAGATAGGTAACAGTCAGACAACAGACAGACAACAGATAGGTAACAGTCAGACAACAGACCGACAACAGATAGGTAACAGTCAGACAACAGATAGGTAACAGTCAGACAACAGACAGACAACAGATAGGTAACAGTCAGACAACAGACCGACAACAGACCGACAACAGATAGGTAACAGTCAGACAACAGACCGACAACAGATAGGTAACAGTCAGACAACAGATAGGTAACAGTCAGACAACAGACAGACAACAGATAGGTAACAGTGAGACAACAGACCGACAACAGATAGGTAACAGTCAGACAACAGACCGACAACAGATAGGTAACAGTCAGACAACAGACCGACAACAGATAGGTAACAGTCAGACAACAGATAGGTAACAGTCAGACAACAGACCGACAACAGATAGGTAACAGTCAGACAACAGTCAGACAACAGACAACAGATAGGTAACAGTCAGACAACAGATAGGTAACAGTCAGACAACAGACAGACAACAGATAGGTAACAGTCAGACAACAGACAGACAACAGATAGGTAACAGTCAGACAACAGACAGACAACAGATAGGTAACAGTCAGACAACAGATAGGTAACAGTCAGACAACAGACAGACAACAGATAGGTAACAGTCAGACAACAGACCGACAACAGATAGGTAACAGTCAGACAACAGATAGGTAACAGTCAGACAACAGACCGACAACAGATAGGTAACAGTCAGACAACAGACAGACAACAGACAACAGATAGGTAACAGTCAGACAACAGATAGGTAACAGTCAGACAACAGACAGACAACAGATAGGTAACAGTCAGACAACAGATAGGTAACAGTCAGACAACAGATAGGTAACAGTCAGGACAACAGACAGACAACAGACAGACAACAGATAGGTAACAGTCAGACAACAGACCGACAACAGATAGGTAACAGTCAGACAACAGATAGGTAACAGTCAGACAACAGACAGACAACAGATAGGTAACAGTCAGACAACAGACCGACAACAGATAGGTAACAGTCAGACAACAGATAGGTAACAGTCAGACAACAGACCGACAACAGATAGGTAACAGTCAGACAACAGACCGACAACAAGTAGGTAACAGTCAGACAACAGACCGACAACAGATAGGTAACAGTCAGACAACAGACAGACAACAGATAGGTAACAGTCAGACAACAGACCGACAACAAGTAGGTAACAGTCAGACAACAGATAGGTAACAGTCAGACAACAGACAGACAACAGATAGGTAACAGTCAGACAACAGATAGGTAACAGTCAGACAACAGACCGACAACAGATAGGTAACAGACAGACAACAGATAGGTAACAGTCAGACAACAGATAGGTAACAGTCAGACAACAGACAGACAACAGATAGGTAACAGTCAGACAACAGACCGACAACAGATAGGTTACAGTCAGACAACAGACAGACAACAGATAGGTAACAGTCAGACAACAGATAGGTAACAGTCAGACAACAGATAGGTAACAGTCAGACAACAGACAGACAACAGATAGGTAACAGTCAGACAACAGACAGACAACAGATAGGTAACAGTCAGACAACAGACAGACAACAGATAGGTAACAGTCAGACAACAGATAGGTAACAGTCAGACAACAGATAGGTAACAGTCAGACAACAGACCGACAACAGATGGGTAACAGTCAGACAACAGACCGACAACAGATAGGTAACAGTCAGACAACAGATAGGTAACAGTCAGACAACAGACAGACAACAGATAGGTAACAGTCAGACAACAGACCGACAACAGATAGGTAACAGTCAGACAACAGATAGGTAACAGTCAGACAACAGACCGACAACAGATAGGTAACAGTCAGACAACAGACCGACAACAAGTAGGTAACAGTCAGACAACAGATAGGTAACAGTCAGACAACAGACAGACAACAGATAGGTAACAGTCAGACAACAGATAGGTAACAGTCAGACAACAGATAGGTAACAGTCAGACAACAGACAGACAACAGATAGGTAACAGTCAGACAACAGACCGACAACAGATAGGTAACAGTCAGACAACAGATAGGTAACAGTCAGACAACAGACAGACAACAGATAGGTAACAGACAGACAACAGACAGACAACAGACAACAGATAGTAACAGTCAGACAACAGTCAGACAACAGACAGACAACAGACAGCCAGACAACAGTCAGACAACAGATAGTAACAGTCAGACAACAGATAGGTAACAGTCAGACAACAGACCGACAACAGATAAGTAACAGTCAGACAACAGACCGACAACAGTAGGTAACAGTCAGACAACAGACCGACAACAGATAGGTAACAGTCAGACAACAGACAGACAACAGATAGGTAACAGTCAGACAACAGACCGACAACAAGTAGGTAACAGTCAGACAACAGATAGGTAACAGTCAGACAACAGACAGACAACAGATAGGTAACAGTCAGACAACAGATAGGTAACAGTCAGACAACAGACCGACAACAGATAGGTAACAGACAGACAACAGATAGGTAACAGTCAGACAACAGATAGGTAACAGTCAGACAACAGACAGACAACAGATAGGTAACAGTCAGACAACAGACGACAACAGATAGGTTACAGTCAGACAACAGACAGACAACAGATAGGTAACAGTCAGACAACAGATAGGTAACAGTCAGACAACAGATAGGTAACAGTCAGACAACAGACAGACAACAGATAGGTAACAGTCAGACAACAGACAGACAACAGATAGGTAACAGTCAGACAACAGACAGACAACAGATAGGTAACAGTCAGACAACAGATAGGTAACAGTCAGACAACAGATAGGTAACAGTCAGACAACAGACCGACAACAGATGGGTAACAGTCAGACAACAGACCGACAACAGATAGGTAACAGTCAGACAACAGATAGGTAACAGTCAGACAACAGACAGACAACAGATAGGTAACAGTCAGACAACAGACAGCCAGACAACGGATAGGTAACAGTCAGACAACAGATAGGTAACAGTCAGACAACAGATAGGTAACAGTCAGACAACAGACGACAACAGATAGGTAACAGTCAGACAACAGACAGACAACAGATAGGTAACAGTCAGACAACAGACAGACAACAGATAGGTAACAGTCAGACAACAGACCGACAACAGATAGGTTACAGTCAGACAACAGACAGACAACAGATAGGTAACAGTCAGACAACAGATAGGTAACAGTCAGACAACAGATAGGTAACAGTCAGACAACAGACAGACAACAGATAGGTAACAGTCAGACAACAGACAGACAACAGATAGGTAACAGTCAGACAACAGACAGACAACAGATAGGTAACAGTCAGACAACAGATAGGTAACAGTCAGACAACAGACCGACAACAGATGGGTAACAGTCAGACAACAGATAGGTAACAGTCAGACAACAGACAGACAACAGATAGGTAACAGTCAGACAACAGACAGCCAGACAACAGATAGGTAACAGTCAGACAACGGATAGGTAACAGTCAGACAACAGACCGACAACAGATAGGTAACAGTCAGACAACAGATAGGTAACAGTCAGACAACAGACAGACAACAGATAGGTTACAGTCAGACAACAGACAGACAACAGATAGGTTACAGTCAGACAACAGACAGACAACAGATAGGTAACAGTCAGACAACAGACAGCCAGACAACAGACAGTCAGACAACAGACAGACAACAGATAGGTAACAGTCAGACAACAGACAGCCAGACAACAGACAGACTACAGATAGGTAACAGTCAGACAACAGACAGACAACAGATAGGTAACAGTCAGACAACAGACGACAACAGATAGGTAACAGTCAGACAACAGATAGGTAACAGTCAGACAACAGACAGACAACAGATAGGTAACAGTCAGACAACAGACAGCCAGACAACGGATAGGTAACAGTCAGACAACAGATAGGTAACAGTCAGACAACAGATAGGTAACAGTCAGACAACAGACAGACAACAGATAGGTAACAGTCAGACAACAGACAGACAACAGATAGGTAACAGTCAGACAACAGACAGACAACAGATAGGTAACAGTCAGACAACAGACCGACAACAGATAGGTTACAGTCAGACAACAGACAGACAACAGATAGGTAACAGTCAGACAACAGATAGGTAACAGTCAGACAACAGATAGGTAACAGTCAGACAACAGACAGACAACAGATAGGTAACAGTCAGACAACAGACAGACAACAGATAGGTAACAGTCAGACAACAGACAGACAACAGATAGGTAACAGTCAGACAACAGATAGGTAACAGTCAGACAACAGACCGACAACAGATGGGTAACAGTCAGACAACAGATAGGTAACAGTCAGACAACAGACAGACAACAGATAGGTAACAGTCAGACAACAGACAGCCAGACAACAGATAGGTAACAGTCAGACAACGGATAGGTAACAGTCAGACAACAGACCGACAACAGATAGGTAACAGTCAGACAACAGATAGGTAACAGTCAGACAACAGACAGACAACAGATAGGTTACAGTCAGACAACAGACAGACAACAGATAGGTTACAGTCAGACAACAGACAGACAACAGATAGGTAACAGTCAGACAACAGACAGCCAGACAACAGTCAGACAACAGACAGACAACAGATAGGTAACAGTCAGACAACAGACAGCCAGACAACAGACAGACTACAGATAGGTAACAGTCAGACAACAGACAGACAACAGATAGGTAACAGTCAGACAACAGACCGACAACAGATAGGTAACAGTCAGACAACAGACCGACAACAGATAAGTAACAGTCAGACAGCCAGACAACAGACAGACACAGTCAGACAACAGATAGGTAACAGTCAGACAACAGATAGGTAACAGTCAGACAACAGATAGGTAACAGTCAGACAACAGACAGCCAGACAACAGACAGACAACAGATAGATAACAGTCAGACAACAGACAGCCAGACACAGTCAGATAACAGACAGACAACAGATAGGTAACAGTCAGACAACAGACAGCCAGACAACAGTCAGACAACAGACAGACAACAGATAGGTAACAGTCAGACAACAGACAGCCAGACAACAGATAGGTAACAGACAGACAACAGATAGGTAACGGTCAGACAACAGACAGACAACAGATAGGTAACAGTCAGACAACAGATAGGTAACAGTCAGACAACAGACAGACAACAGATAGGTAACAGACAGACAACAGATAGGTAACAGTCAGACAACAGATAGGTAACAGTCAGACAACAGACAGACAACAGATAGGTAACAGACAGACAACAGATAGGTAACAGTCAGACAACAGATAGGTAACAGTCAGACAACAGACAGACAACAGATAGGTAACAGTCAGACAACAGACAGACAACAGATAGGTAACAGTCAGACAACAGATAGGTAACAGTCAGACAACAGACAGACAACAGATAGGTAACAGTCAGACAACAGACAGACAACAGATAGGTAACAGACAGACAACAGATAGGTAACAGACAGACAACAGATAGGTAACAGTCAGACAACAGATAGGTAACAGTCAGACAACAGACAGACAACAAACAGACACAGTCAGACAACAGACAGCCATACAACAGTCAGACAACAGACAGTCAGACAACAGATAGGTAACAGTCCTCTCTCCTCTCTCTCTCCTCTGTCCCTTCTCTCCTCTGTCCTCTCTCTCCTCTCTTTCCTCTCTCTCTCTCCTTTGTCCTGTCTCTCCCCTCTCTCTCCTCTCTCTGTCCTCTCTCTCCCCTCTGTCCTCTCTCTCTCTCCTCTGTCCTTTCTCTCTCCTTTCTCTCTCCTCTGTCCCTTCTCTCCTCTGTCTCTCTCTCTCCTGTCCTCTCTCCTCTCTCTCTCTCTGTCCTCTCTCTCTCCTGTCCTCTCTCTCCTTTCTCTCTCCTCTGTCCTCTCTCTCTCCTCTGTCCCTTCTCTCCTCTGTCCTCTCTCTCTCCTCTCTCCCCTCTGTCCTCTCTCTCCCCTCTGTCCTCCTCTCTCTCTCCTCTGTCCTTTCTCTCTCCTTTCTCTCTCCTCTGTCCCTTCTCTCCTCTGTCCTCTCTTGTCCTCTGTCCTCTCTCTCCTCTGTCCTCTCTCTCTCCTGTCCTCTCTCTCCTTTCTCTCTCCTCTGTCCTCTCTCTCTCCTCTGTCCCTTCTCTCCTCTGTCCTCTCTCTCTCCTCTGTCCTCTCTCTCCTCTGTCCTCTCTCTTGTCCTCTCTCTCTCCTGTCCTCTCTCTCCCTTCTCTCTCCTCTGTCCTCTCTCTTGTCCTCTGTCCTCTCTCTCTCCTGTCCTCTCTCTCCTCTGTCCTCTCTCTCCTCTGTCCTTTCTCTCTCCTTTGTCCTCTCTCTCCTCTGTCCTCTCTCTTGTCCTCTGTCCTCTCTCTCTCCTGTCCTCTCTCCTCTCTCCTTTCTCTCTCCTCTGTCTTCTCTCTCTCCTCTGTCCTTTCCCTGTCCTTTATCTCTCCTCTGTCCTCTCTCTCCTTTCTCTCTCCTCTGTCTTCTCTCTCTCCTCTGTCCTTTCCCTGTCCTTTCTCTCTCCTCTGTCCTCTCTCTCCTCACAATCACAAAGGAATCTCTTAACCTTTCACCTAAGAAGGCCTTAAACTCAGATGGCTGACTGTGCTGATAATACACTGATCAATTTACTTCATTAAGTGCTGAGGTCCATTTAAGGTACAAATTAAAGGGTACCAGTAATGTTACTATTCTAAGTTTTGTTTTACCCTTGTAAATCTCCTTAAAAAAAATCAGATAACACACCACCACAATAGTAAATTATAATCCATGACTTTATTTAATAATCAACCCAAAACTTTATCTGAAAAATAAGGTCCTTTTAAGGTATAAAGAGGTATATGAACATTTAAAGGTGTTCTCACCCGTTAAAAATCCCTTAATATCCAAACCTGGTGAAGCTGTTGAATCTCTGAAGTCAATTAAAGCTCATTAACTAAACAGAATCCTTCATCTCAAAAACAATAAACTCATCATTCACATTCATCTGGAAAATTAAGGGGAAACTCATGAAGCCGTTAACATCTACTAACATCTCAAATTAAGGAATTTTTGAGGGCTTCAGATTTTCAAAGTAAAGGACAAAAGAAGGATCTCTGACTGATTCTGATTCAGATGTTTGTGTGTTGGGAAATTAAGGGTTAATTAATAGTTAATTAAGAGATTGTCGGAGGCTGCTTTAAATGATCAACAGGACTGAAACGGTCCGATTGGTCAACCTAACGACCCTCACACAGACCCCACCCCGTCAGGTCAGTGAGGGTAATCAGCTTGTACAGGATTTGGGGGGGGGGGGGGGGGGCGCTGCTTCTGGTTTATTCTGAATAATCCACTTCCTGATCACGGACTGTCAGTAAGACACCACCAGAGACAGATACGGAACTAGAGACAGAATCAGAGACAGAGACAGAACTAAAGACAGAAACAGAATGAGAGACAGAACCCGAGACAGAACCAGAGACAGAAACAGAATCAGAGACAGAACCAGAGACAGAACCAGAGACAGAAACAGAATCAGAGACAGAACCAGAGACAGAACTAGACATTTTCACTACGACATAAAAAGAAACACAGAGATTCAGATTTTAGGTTTTATTTTCCTTAAAAAAACTTCTGTCAATGACATCAGCAGCGCGGCTGGTGGCATCATCACTGATTCAATGTAAGCTCTGTAGTCCCCGCCCACAAACTAACAGTCCAATCAGAGTGTCTCATCAGCTGTGAGGTCACAGAACAGCATGCTGGGAAGGGACATGGTGTCGGCGGACGTGTCTGAGGAGCAGCTGACGGTCCGGACTCGAGTACTCACAGTGTCGGCACGGAAACGCCTCACCTGTATGGTGACGGCGAGCATGGAGGTCCAAACTCTTCTTCTGGATACTGACAGAGAAAATATGACCTGTTACTATGGCAACCGCAGGCTGCCCTTGCCACTGTCACCACAGTCAGCTCAACAGATCAACAGCTATGAGGATATAAGGAAGTGTGTGTGTGTGTGTGTGTGTGTGTGTGTGTGTGTGTGTGTGTGTGCGTGCGCATCAGGTGTGTTACCTGCTGTAGTCACAGTGTTGACACCTGTATGGTTTCTCCTGACTGTGAGTTCTGCAGTGTCTGAGCAGAGAGCTGCGATCTATGGAGGCGTACGGACACTCAGCACACCTGTACGGCTTCTCACCTGACAACACACAACAACACAGCTGACAGTGAATCTCAGGTGTGTTCCCAGTGAGTCCTCAGGTGTCTGTGTTACTTGTATGAGTCCTCAGGTGAGTTACCTGTATGAGTCCTCAGGTGTTGCAGCAGGGAGGCCTTCAGTCTACTGCTGTAGGAACAGTGAGGACAGGTGAATGGTTTGTCTCCTCCGTGGACGCCCAGGTGACGCCTCAGAGTCAGCTTAGAAGAGAACTTCCTGTCAAGAAAATACATCACAGCTGAATTGACCAATCACAGCCCTACAACAGGTAATAC
Organism: Seriola aureovittata; assembly: GCF_021018895.1. NCBI lineage: Eukaryota > Metazoa > Chordata > Actinopteri > Carangiformes > Carangidae > Seriola > Seriola aureovittata. Next base: position 27,378,335 of record NC_079375.1, on the reverse strand, counting down.
ACCTGTCACACTCCTGGTCAAAGTGTCATGAGGCCCTGCTGAGAGCAGTCTGCTGATCTGAGGGGTGAGGGATTGTGGGTAATGTAGTCACCTGTGACACAGCGAGCAACAGAACCCGGTCTGAGCTCTGATCTCTGAAGACTTCTGCTCAGCCTCCTTCTCCGCTTCTTCTTCTTCTTTCTTTCTTCTGGTGTACTTCTTCTCCTTCTTCTTCTTCTTTCCTGTGACGCTCTGCAGTGAACCAGTCTGAGGTCTACTGGTCTGACTGGAACCAACACAAACAGATACTGGTGTCTGGTTTTATCACAGGAACATAGTGACGACATATTTTAAATGTTAAGTTGAATTTGATTATTTGTGAACTGATGTGGTTCAGGTTCAGGGTCAGAGGTCAGGGGTCAGAGGTCAGGTTCAGGGTGTCTACCTGTCTGTATGCTCCGCCTCCTTCCCTCCTGCTGGTGCAATCGGCAGGCCCCTCCATGTGTCTGGAAGAATCAAAGCGTTCTCACTGTTATTGTTGTTGTTATTGACTATTGATTGATGATCACAGACATACTGACCAGAGCAGCTGCCATGTTGATGTGTTTGCTGGTGAACGTTTCGTGACACCACCGCCTTCTTCTTCTTCTCCTCTTCTTCCCTCCTCCTCCTCCTCCTCCTCCTCTTGCAGTGGCTCTTCCAGTGAGGCTCCAGCTCCTCCCAGCTGTCGGCCGTCCAGCTGCAGCGGATGCAGCTGAAGCCGCCGCCCGCTCGGTGGGACCGGACGTGGACGTCCAGCAGACGGCAGGATGGCAGCGTCACGGGACACAGGAAACATGGCAGCCTCCGTCTGCCGGAGGGTGGCGTCCTCGTCTGTCGGCAATCCGTCCCACTCTGCTTCAGGCTGGTGGCCTGGGGCAGGTGGGGGGAGTCTTCAGGGGGAGGGGGGTGTTGGGCAGGGCAGGAGGAGGAGTGGGGAGGAAGAGCAGGAGGAGGAGGAGGTCTGGCTGCTGAAATGCGACACAGTCCCAGAGTCATGAGGTGAGCGGACTGAGCCATCTCCTCCTGGGTGGCGGGGGGGTCGATGGAACAAGACAGATCCACTGGACTCCCCTTCAGGGGGAAGATGGAGGAGTCATCCTCCTCTTCCTCCTCAAACAGAGTGCTGACCTGCAGGAAGAAGAGACACAACTTCATATCTCTACACAGAGACGTCCTCATGCGTCCAAACACCTGACAACACTCAACAACTCAGGTCTCCATCACAGTGAGCTGTGGGCGTGTCTCTGATGATTCACCTGAACCCCTCCCCCTAAGACTGAGGGACAAGTACATTAGTGAAAACCTGTTAGCTTTATTAGCTCTGTTTGCTCCGTCAGCTTTGTTACCTCTGTTAGATTTGTTAGCTCCATTAGCTTTATTAGCTCCATTTGATTTGTTTACTTCGTAAGCTCTGTTAGCTTCATTAGCTTTGTTAGCGCCATCAGCTCCATTAACTTTGTTAGGTGCGCTAGCTTTGTTAGCTCCATTGGCTTTATTAACGCCGTTAGCTTTCTTAACTTTGTTAGCTGTTAGCTTCCTGAACTCCACTCAGACTGAGAGAAGAAGAACTCTAAACAAGGTTAAAAGTCCCAGATTGTAGAAAGTGTTTACCTGAAACCTACAATATTTTTATTGGATCACTCAGAAATCAGTCGGCCAATCAGAAGGTTCAGAGCCTCCTCTCTTCTGATTAGCTGACAGATGTGTCTTCTGATGGATCAACACTCAGCTTTAAGGTGCACATGTGATGGACAGATGTTACTTTAAGGCCTGTGTGTGTGTCAGGTGTGTGTCAGGTGTGTCACCTCACAGGTGTGTGCGACCTGCAGCCCCCCCTCGCTGCTGATGTCACAGGTGGGCGGGCTCATGTTGTCCAGCATATTGTAGAGCAGGAACTCCTCGTCCTCGTCGCTCTGCTTCGACTCTCCGTTCAGATCCAGCCGATAGGGTGACACCCCCCGTTGGAGACCCACCTCTTCTCCACCCTCAGCCCCGGCCCCTTCGTCAACTTCCTCCAGGTAGGTGAGGGCAGCGGGGCGGTGCCTGAGAAGCAGGTGGCTGCTGATGGAGGTCTTGAGGCCGCAGGTGAATTGACAGAGTTTACAGCGATAAAGCTCCACCAGGAAGGACTCCACCAGCCCCCCCGCCTCCCCCGACAGACCCTGCACCTCCCCGCAGTAAAGACTGGAGCTCACAGCCCCACCCACCACCTGCAGCGTGACAGGGCTGATGTCACAGTACCTCTGCTTCACCGATGACATCAGCTCCTCTGATTGGACAATCTCTATTTCCTCTGACCTTTGACCTCTGCAGGTGTCAACAAACAAACAGAGCACAGAAAATAAAGAACACAGAACTGAAACGAATACAATGATTCACATTAATCAATTAATAATATATGTAAATAATTAATTCATTATTAATATCAACCCATACTTATGTGATCTTTGATCTAAATATGAATAAAGCAGCTGCATGTTATAAACGTTTATTATGACCTGATTATAATTAATGTGAATGTTAAATATCATCATCATTTAATCCATGTTTCTAAATATCAACATTTACAGAACTATCTGCAAAATATTCATCATCCCCAGTGTCTAACCCTAACCCTGCTAATAAATCCTCTCAGCCTTTTCCTCATTGGTTACTGTTACAGCAGGACAGACTGTAGACCGGGTAAAGAAACAGACTGTAGACCGGGTACAGAAACAGACTGTAGACCGGGTACAGAAACAGACTGTAGACCGGGTAAAGAAACAGACTGTAGACCGGGTACAGAAACAGACTGTAAACCGGGTAAAGAAACAGACTGTAGACCGGGTACAGAAACAGACTGTAGACCGGGTACAGAAACAGACTGTAGACCGGGTACAGAAACAGACTGTAGACCGGGTACAGAAACAGACTGTAGACCGGGTACAGAAACAGACTGTAGACCGGGTACAGACTGTAGACCGGGTACAGAAACAGACTGTAGACCGGGTAAAGACACAGACTGTAGACCGGGTACAGAAACAGACTGTAGACCGGGTACAGACTGTAGACCGGGTACAGACTGTAGACCGGGTAAAGAAACAGACTGTAGACCGGGTAAAGAAACAGACTGTAGACCGGGTACAGACTGTAGACCGGGTAAAGAAACAGACTGTAGACCGGGTACAGACTGTAGACCGGGTAAAGAAACAGACTGTAGACCGGGTACAGACTGTAGACCGGGTAAAGAAACAGACTGTAGACCGGGTACAGACTGTAGACCGGGTACAGACTGTAGACCGGGTAAAGACACAGACTGTAGACCGGGTAAAGACACAGACTGTAGACCGGGTAAAGAAACAGACTGTAGACCGGGTACAGACTGTAGACCGGGTACAGACTGTAGACCGGGTACAGACTGTAGACCGGGTACAGAAACAGACTGTAGACCGGGTAAAGACACAGACTGTAGACCGGGTACAGAAACAGACTGTAGACCGGGTACAGACTGTAGACCGGGTACAGACTGTAGACCGGGTAAAGAAACAGACTGTAGACCGGGTAAAGAAACAGACTGTAGACCGGGTACAGACTGTAGACCGGGTAAAGAAACAGACTGTAGACCGGGTACAGACTGTAGACCGGGTACAGACTGTAGACCGGGTACAGAAACAGACTGTAGACCGGGTACAGACTGTAGACCGGGTACAGAAACAGACTGTAGACCGGGTACAGACACAGACTGTAGACCGGGTACAGACTGTAGACCGGGTACAGAAACAGACTGTAGACCGGGTACAGAAACAGACTGTAGACCGGGTACAGAAACAGACTGTAGACCGGGTACAGACTGTAGACCGGGTACAGACTGTAGACCGGGTAAAGAAACAGACTGTAGACCGGGTAAAGAAACAGACTGTAGACCGGGTACAGACTGTAGACCGGGTACAGAAACAGACTGTAGACCGGGTACAGACTGTAGACCGGGTACAGAAACAGACTGTAGACCGGGTACAGAAACAGACTGTAGACCGGGTACAGAAACAGACTGTAGACCGGGTACAGAAACAGACTGTAGACCGGGTACACTTCACAAACGTGCCTGCTGAGTCCGGGTCTTTCTCCTCACCCTCTCCTCGGAGCTCCCTGCGTCTCCGCGGTTTTCGCGCGATAATAGACTCGGATCCAGACTCACTGCTCAGTTGGTGTTTAACAACAGTTACGTGGCCACTGTAACACCTGGGCAGGTGTCCGTTTCTATAACCAATTTAACGTGAACAGATCAACATTTCACTGTAACTCACCTGCTGCTCCGACTCTCTGTTTACTTCCGCTGTTTCTTCTTCTACGGCCCGAACCATAGGTCTGAACCGATACACGAAGACCTCCATCGCCATCTGCTGGAGTGGAGGAGGAGGAGAGACAGAGAGAGAGAGACAGAGAGAGAGAGAGACAGAGAGAGAGGGAGAGAGACAGAGAGAGAGAGAGACAGAGAATTGAATTGAATTTTTCAACCAACATTTATTAACTGTACATAAACAGATTACATTATGTTAAACCTCCACAGACGTTACAATGAACTGAACACTAGCTGTCCATCAGCCACAGAGCAGAGCAGCTCCTCATGACCCCAGACCAGCTGGAACCTCTGCAGGTCCTGAGCTGCTCTGTAGAAGCTGAACTCTACCAGCAGTCTGGACTTCACCAGGTTCTTAAAAACAGGAAGCACATCAACATGTGACTCCTCCTTCACCTTCCTCTTGCGACTCACATACACCGCCATCTTTGCCAGTCCCAAGACAAAGTTTAAAAGGTGACATTTGTCCTTGTGTTGGCGAGTGTATTTAAAACCCAAAATAAAAACCTGCTTCGTAAAAAATTCTCCACACTTGGTAAAAAAGTTCTGTAACAGTGCGAAGAGAGGCGTGAGCCGTGAACACTCATAGAAACAGTGGAACAGCGTCTCCCTGAGACCGCAGAAGGGACAGCCCTCCTCTACAGCAGCATTAATCACTGCAATAAAAGAGTTCACCGCCACAATACCATGGAGGATCCTCCACTGCAGGTCCCCATGTCTTTTAGAGAGAGGAGGTTTATATAAAGACCTCCATGCCGGTCTTACATCAGGACGCAGTTTCAAGTAAGACCTCCATGGGGTGTCGCTGCGCCCATTCAGTGTCCTCCTGTTCAAAGTTTTAACCATCATCTGGTACAGAGTCTTTCCTGAGGCGCCCTCTAGAGACGCTCCTCCACAGTCAGCAGGTCCAAGGAAACACCCAGAACAATCCTTAAAATCCGGGAACAAGGTAATGGCAGGATACGGATCAGAACAATCTGGCTCCAGTGCACCGTCACAGAAGTCAGCCAACAGTGCCACCTGATGACCGGTCAGCTTCTGTCTCCAGTGCTGTAGCAACTGACCCACGACCCGTGTAGACCTCACCCGCAGCCGAACAGCCAGTCCAGCAGGATCATCCAGCCGTGGTCCAGCCAGCTCCAGCACCTGCCCCAGAGTAGAAACCCCTGCAGTCTGAAGCGTCCTGGATAGGGTGGGTCCAGCCCAGCCAGGACAGTCCAACACTCCTCCAAACAGCACCGGCTCCCTGAGGAGCCAGTACACCGAGCCGGTCTGTCCCTGCCTCTGCCTTCTCAGCAGAGTCCACACAGAGAAAACACTTTTATAAAAAGCCGGCAGAGATGAAAGTCTCATCCTCTCAGAGTCCATGAGGAACAGAGGCAGGTCCAATCCCAGACCACCAAACTGCCGCAGGATGCAGCAGGACAACGGTCTCCACACCAGGTCCGTAGGCCCAGTGAGCAGTCTCTGAATGAACTGAAGGCGGAAGGTGGCTCCCCTGCTGGCCAGATGGACCAGGCCCTGTCCACCCTCCTCCTTTGGTAAAAACAGAACACTCTGAGGAACCCAGTGTAACCTGTCCCAAAAGAAATCAACTAAAACTCTCTGGACCTGAGACAGAAGAGAAGCTGGAGGATCAACACAGGCCAACCGGTGCCACAGAGCAGAAGACACCAGATTGTTGACAATAAGAACCCGACCCCTGTAAGACAATTTAGGTAAGATCCATTTCCATTTCATTAGCCGACCTTTGACCCTTTCTAAAACATTGTCCCAGTTTTTCTTTAAAAACGTTTCATTTCCTAAAAACACTCCCAGATATTTTAGCCCTCCTGTTCTCCAGACCAACCCTCCAGGTAGCCTGAGCCGATCCCTCAGCCGGTCCCCCACCATGACAGCCTCACTCTTCCCCCAGTTCACCCTGGCTGAGGAAATAGAGCCAAAACGGTTCACGGTGTTCTCTAAAATATCAATATCAGTCTGGGAGTTGACCAGGACAATGACATCATCAGCGTATGCAGACAGTTTAAAAGAGACATCACAGTTGGGGAAACAAACACCACTCAGTCCAGTTCTCAGCTTGTGAAGCAGAGGCTCGATGGCCAGAGAGTACAACATGCCAGACAGAGGACAGCCCTGTCTGACACCCCTCTGGACCCCAAAGGGAGCACTCAGACCCCCATTCATTTTCAACACGCTCGCAATGTCACCATAGAGAACCTGGATCTTGGCTATGAAACCTGGGCTGAACCCAAAAGCAGCTAAGACTTGCCACAAGTACTGGTGTTCAACCCGATCAAAAGCCTTTTCCTGGTCTATTGAAATCAGACCAGTGTCTACAGCCAATGAGCCAGAGACCTCCAAAACATCACGAATTAAAGTGACATTGTCACTTATCAGCCTGCCGGGCACACAGTAAGTCTGGTCAGTGTGGACGACGGCAGCCATCACCCCTCTCAGTCTGGTGGCCAGGACCTTGGACAGAATCTTATAGTCCGTGCAGAGCAGTGAAACAGGTCTCCAGTTTTTCAGCTCTTGCAGGTCACCTTTCTTTGGTAGCAGGGTGATGACCGCCCTCCTACAGCTCAGAGGCAGCCGTCCTGTCTCTAGGCTGGCTGAGATCACCTCCAGCAAGTCCTCACCCAGTACTGACCAGAACGCCTTATAAAAATCCACAGGTAACCCATCCAAGCCTGGAGCTCTGCCACTCTGCAAACTCATCAGAGCCGCAGACAGTTCAGGAAGAGTTAACAGAGACTCCAGCTTGTCATTGTCCTTTGCTTCCACCTGAGGGAGACCAGTGAAGAAACTGCTGCACAATGAAGAGTTCAATGTGAATTCACTCTTATACAAATCTTTGTAATAGCTGGCCGCTAGCCTCCTGATCCCAGCAGAGTCTGAGACCACAGAGCCGCTGCCAGACCGTAAAGAGTGAATCAC